>NC_044497.1:25685000-25782500 GCF_902362185.1 Chanos chanos | reverse complement strand
CTGAATAAAATCCAAACACATGCTAATAGAAATATGAAAATAATAGATGCCATTCAACTCCAGCTGAAAAGGCTTGCAGTGTTTGAAGTCACAAAGCATCTGCAGCGGTGCAAAGTCAAGCCAAGGACACGATTTACTGTGTTCCTGTTGGTCTGGCCTGAGAATTTCCCCCCAGAGACTGTGTCTCCATAGGGAGCGACTGTGGGAAGGACTGGAGACTAGCAGAGGCGGTAAAATGGCACAGTGGATGGAGGTCAAATGTACAGGTCCAGCCATGGAACAAGCAGAGTGAAAAATGAAGGGGCTAAAAAGATGAGAAGTTAAGATGGACAGGTGTGGAGAGATTTTATTTTAAGGAGAGCAGAAGGACAAAGGGGGAGAGAGGGGGGAAAGAGGGAAGAGACGCAGAAAGGAAAGTGACTGTTAGAGAGTCTTTTTTTTCGGAGGGGGAGGGGGGGGGGTGCACTTGAGACTTATATTTCAGGACAAAACTTTTATAGTTTTATGAGGTGCTATGTTGAGGTGCTATGAAGGGTATGGCTGATTAAAAAAAAATTAATTAAAAAAGCCCATGTAACTATGTTTGAGTCAAGTGATTTGTGAGAGAGTTTTCAATGCCACATTCCTCTGGCACAGCAGTGAACAAGATGCAACAAGTACGCGTGTGAAGAACATCTGTCTAGAGAGTGACACCAAATGACAGCTGGAACTCCTCATGACATGGCAATCCACAGGGAGAGATTTGAAACTGTCTTTTCTCTCATTACGTCATTGGAAGTGGAAGGATATCCCCCACACTGACCACACTTCCACTCTCTCTGCTTTTCGCATTTACTTTTTCAGAGATCCACCCTCAAAAAGAAGTGTTTTCGGAGCATGACATGGCCTGGGAGGGGGGTGCTTCCTGTTTTCCCCACAAAAAGAAAAAAAAAAGTGGAGATAATTAGTCCTGTCATTTTGGGGGAATTTTGAGGAGCTTTTTTTCCCCTCATGGGGAAACTGATGTTATTCAAAATGCAAGGCCATTCAGTGATACATTGTGTGACAATTTTAGCCAGTTCACTCTATGACGAACATCTCGCATGGTTCCAAATTCTAACACGTCATGTATTCAATGTTCTATAAGAGGGCGATGGACAAAAACACTTAGTTTGGCCAAATGTTCCCCTCACTGCAGCGATAGCAGGGACTTTTCGTTGAGTCTGTCTCATAAATCTAGAATGCCAACAGTCTCTAAATGATTAAGGATGTGGGAGCCAGCTGTTTCACAGCTGCACACACCTCTTAACACACACACACACACATGCGCACACACACACACATGCGCACACACACTCTCAACCAAACACATGCACACACACATGCACACACAAACAAAGCAACTGAATGCTTATTTGTTCTTTCCTCCCATCTGAGTGACAATCAACAGACAGGAATACAGTAAAGCTATGTGTTAGGGGATACTGACCTGCTGAGTTGTGTGCGTGGTGTTATATATTCTGAATATGATGGCAAGTACACAAACAAATGTCATATGCTCATTTAATAAGCAAATACAGATAACTTTGCATATTAGCAGTGACAAAGTGAGCATGGAAAAATTTTGACAGACAACAAAAGTTCCTCCCTGTAGTCAAAAGAGTCTGCCAGCTCCTGCAAACCCAAACTAATTAGCCGCTAATGAAGTGTCCAAGGCTTCAAAGCAGTCTGAAATGTTCTGATCCTTGTCAAAATCAAATTGGCGAGAAACAGAGAGACTCGTTATAGAAGTACTCTTTTATGTTTTGAGCTACCGCCAAAGGATCCCTGCAACAAAGCATTCACTGTCCTATCACAGTGCCAGAGACAAAGCAAGCACTCTCCATTCCTTTAAAGATAAGCAGAGAGCAAAACACAGGCCTTTCTGCTTAGTTTCTTTATTTTCCCCTCTCTCTCTCTCTCTCTCTCTCTCTCTCTCTCTCTCTCACTCTCTCACTCTCTCTCTCTCACTCTCTCTCACTCTCTCTCTCTCTCTCTCACTCTCTCTCTCTCACTCTCTCTCTCTGTCATTCGTTCTCTGTGGCTCTGAGGCTCTTTGATTGCATCAACAATGAATATTGTTTATTTTGTCAAGTTACCAGACATGAAGCTTTAATTGTTTGACCAATACCAAGAGCAGGATTTTTCATTTTATTGGGGACACTCCAGTTCCTTCTGCAGGAAAAATCCCCAAAGAAGAATAATGAAAAACAACACTCTGCTGCCCACACACCGGAATCGTTCCATTTGCAGGGTCATTGTATCCTCCCTTTGCACTCAACTATCAACCACCGTTGATCTGAATCTGATTCCCACTTATCTCTGTTTTCCAAAGTTCTGTAGCGGAAAGTGGGAAAGCTTTGGCAGGACACAGGTGTGACGAAATCAGTAAAAGACAGTGAATGTATCCTCAGGGAGGAGTTGAGTACAGTACATTACTGTACAATCCTGTAAACTGTGCCCAGTGAGAGAAGAGATGAAAAAAAAAAAAGTTTCCTACAGAGGGGGAGGAAACTCTTACTTGTCAAGGCAACACGTCTGTTGCTATCATAACAAAGCATAGTAACATCTCTAGCTAAAGTTCTCGTGGAAGAATGTTTAGACAATCAGGAGTGATCTTAAGTGAGGTTTTAGTGCATTTTTATGTTTAAAAAAAAGAAGGCAGAATACTCAAAATACATATTTTAAAGCTGCCAAGAGTGTCATTTGGATTGGACTTTGTTTCAATAAAAAAAACAAAACAAAACAAAACAACAACAACAAAACGGAACACAAAACATCTTCATCATCTATCTCTGATACTCTCAAAAAAAAATCCCTGCTTAGAGGAGTATCTGTTTTCCTCTGTCTCAACCGCAGTCTATGTGGCCACCTCCAAGAGGGCCAGATCATAACAACAGAGAGGCCACCAAAATAACTGCAGCTGCCTGTGCATGTCCTTCTGCAGGGCTATATAACTCTCTCTGCTAGCTCTTTTTTGGTCCTGATGCATACGTCACACCAACTGTCCCTCTAAATGGGAAAGCGAGATGGAGAGATGGGTGGCCTCTCAGGTTTACACCTACCTCAACCCCCCACCCCTATTTCCAAAAAAAAAAGGGTTTTATTATACCACGTTATCTCTACCAAACGCTTGGACAACTGCTCCCCTCATTTGTATGGGTCATAAAGGTATGGTTACTTTCAGAACATTTGGTTAAGAGCACTTACATTCAAATGAGGTATTACTTTAGACTTTGTGTGTCTAATCTTGCAATCAAAGAGGACTTCTATTACAAGACAATAAGCAGAGGGCTTTATGAAAAACATGACGTTAATTACAAAATAAATTTCCTGTGAGACAGAACAGAACAAAAGCTCATGTAATAAATACCACAATCTGAGATCATTTAATTATACTCTGATGAGATGGAAACCTAATAACTTTGTCTTAGGAAGCGAAGCGGATTCATCATTTGGTTTTGTGTGTATAATTCCATCTATAAAATTGAAACAAAAGCAAGTTTGCACTCTTTGAGTTCACAGATACAAGTACTCTATCATTAAAAACCATAAAAAGTTGAATAGCTAAAAGGCATTGGACGTGTAAAATTACAAAAATCTGGGAATTAAGACATCTGCTTTACTATACAGAGGTTTGTGGCACAGTAAAATTTCCAAATATTTCTTTTCTGCTTCTCGGAGACCACTCTGTATCCAAGACAAACATCTCCAGTTTTGTCTAAAATTAGCCCTGAACAAGATTCCCTTGCATAGATCACTGACCGCTGGACATGTTAGCCTTTGTTTCTCCATTTCTGAAACAGAGGGTGGTTTGGCCTGATGGCTCCAGGGGCAACAAGGGAGCCTGTGAAAGCCGGAAATGCTGTGGACTCAGAGATGGGCTGGGAGATGTCTCCCATATCACTCCATTAAGACAAAGGCTCCCAAGGGAAAGAGAGAAGACTACGGAAATGTGTGACAGGTAAGCCAAAGAGAATATTCATGTCTACGCAAAGACTTGCAGACTAACAAAAGCCTTTCAACAGTACAGTTGATTTGTTGGCTTTTGAATGGAAAGGAACAGGTCGGGCCCACATTACAAAACAAACAAACAAACAAACATATAAATAAACAATTAAAAATAACTTTTTAATAAACAAATTTTGACCTCTACAATCAATCATCGATTTGCAGAACATGTGGCAATGAAGATGGAATCAGCAGAATAATGAGATACCAGCATGTCAAGACTTCTCTTCACAGACAAATGTAACCACACGCTAAGCGAACCATTTAAAAGTACACATGAAACAAATGTCTTACAAGTGTTAAACATATAAGCATGACACCGGGAAATACCAGAATTTCGTTTTCACAAAAACAGGATGTAAGCCCTCATAGGTGCCTAAGATAGGTCACCTTTCTGTATTCTAAAGGGAAGGAAGACTGTTTGCACAGTCCTCTGGGAAGACAGAAACCAGTCAGATTCCAAAGCCACTAAGGTCAGGAAACCAGCGTTCCTTCCCCAGTACTGCCCAGCCTGGATCTATAATTGGCATCTGGGAGCAGCCACCCTCCTCACTACTTCGTATGAAGAATATAATGCCCTTTGACTGTGTTCCAAAGTTAAAAAGTAATGACAACTGACCTCCATATGAAAGAGTATGAAAGAAAGGTATAATTTAGGCAGTAATTGAGCTTGGTCTATGGTTGCTCTCTCTCACCTCAGTATAACAAGGGTATCAGTACATTTCAATGTTATTAAATAACCTGTCTAAGTTAAACTGCCACAGAAAGTGACAACTTTGTCTTGAAAGAAACTGAACTGTCTCTTGTCCTCAAACGTGTAACAACACTAATGTGATCTTCACGTTAATAATCCAAACCCAGGTGCAGAATTAGCTTCAAGTGCACTGACTTCGGACATACTACATGTGTGAGTTTTTTCCAGTTGGACATTGTCAGTGGGTCATCTTATCACTCATAGGCTTCAATTCCAATGTGCACAAATTTAAAACCATAAACACAATTTATGCTTCACAGTTACAAATTATTATATATTCTTATTACACAAGATCAAATGATTCAGAACTATCTGATCTCACTGGTTTCTTTTCATTTGGTTTGGATTGCTCTGAATTCACACTGAAGTGAGCAATTTGGTTCAGTCTGGGTGCACATTAGTATACATCTTACACAACACGTTTGCTGGCATAACTCTTGCTTCACGTAACTGAGCTCTGGTATTATTTAGGTCAGATACTCAGATCAAAGTGGTTCACAGTCAACCCGTCTGGTCCGGGCACTGACATCAACAGCATCGTGTTTGGGCTCAAAACAACGCACAGAAAGTAAGGGGTTCATGACATACCTGGTCAAGTCTCACCGCAGTACTATTTCAAGGGGTAACTGGTGTCAAACAGCAGCTCAAGTGTCCTACACAAACAATCATTCGGTCATGATGTAATGGGCTATACCGGCCTTGTGGTCGGCTGGCACCAAGGGCAAACTGAGATGCGGCAGCCATTCCATTAAGTTAAATCAGAGGTGTGAAAGGGGGAAAAAAACTTTAACAAAACTGGAGGGGTTATTCAATATGATCTATTTGTGTTGTGTCATGCATATGGTTTTAGGACTCTCAGATGTGGAACGGTTCTGTCTTAAATTATGAGAATAGTTGAGAGAAGGATACTAATGCGACACACACATTGGGACAAACGCACGAGGCAAAATACAAATACAGAAAACACATGCGAGGCGATAAAGCCAGTAATGCACAACCTCTGCATTCTCTGAATGACGACTATGCAGAAGCTTATGTATGCTCTACACTGAAGATTAGAACAGGGGTTCCACCTCACCTGGAAATCACAACACTTAAGCCTGGCTCTCTTGGGAAAACGTGTTACCGTCTGCTCTACATCATGAAAGAAGCTAAGAGTGCAACATGGGAGACAGGAATTCAAAACAAAAGACTGTTTGCTACATCTGCTGGGGGGCTGGAGTAGAGTGGTGTGTGTGTGTGTGTGTGTGTGTGTGTGTGTGTGTGTGTGTATGGAGGGGAGGGTCATTGTATGCCCTCCCTTTCATGTGTAGTATTTTGTTTCCATTTTCACCTTTCATCTGATGTGTGAGGATAGTTTGGATCTCCGACACAAATCTGTAGCTCTCTGTTATGACGGAGCTGTCCAGAGAGTGTGAGAAAAGATGTTCAGCAGGATGTGAGTGAGACAGCATTCAGACACTCACATTCAGAGTTTCTCGCTCATAGATGGAGATAATACAGCACTAGGGATCAGAAAATGTTAATGTAATGGACTTCTGTGGGTTGGCTCATTTTTATTTCTTATTGAAAAATGACCAATATGTATAAGGCTCTTTTATCTGCCATTAAGTGGAGTTTCAAGCCATTAATTCAAAGTGCTAAGACGATACAGCATTAGGTACTGGGAAGAGGAAAATGTAATGCCTGTGTGAGAGGAGGTGTGACCCAATTTTTTTCTTTTTATGTAAAAAAAAAAATTAGCAACCTAGACACATATTCTTTCATCTGTCAAAGAAGAGATTCAAAGTACCAATTTTACATGCGCTAATGGTACACCAGAGAGCAGTTTCAAGGATTACACAAGTTCTATGCTTTCATCAACAATTCAAATGGCACTCCATGAAAAACCATGTCTGTTGACAACAACGGCCAATGAAATATGTCCATTACAGCGCAAGATCCACTCGAACATAAATCTGGTTCACTGGGAACTAAATACAGTCCACAACAACTATTACAGGCGCAGTGCAGGTCGTCAAGACAGTTGGATAGTTGGAGTTTCCCAATGAAAATAAGGTTATCGCAAGACTTTTGTGTTTAGAAGAACCCAGAATGTTCAGCAGCGGGCTGTGTTGTCAGATGTTGTACTCTACCCAATCACTATGTCAGTTGAGAACTCACTATAAAAAAAACTGGCATGTCAGATATGGTTTACTAAATATGTAGGTCCGAACAACAGCTTGTGTATGTACCTACTACACACACACACGCACACACACGAAAACACACATACGCACACACACACACACATACACACACCTATCCTGTATAATAATGCACTGGAACAGCAATAAAAAGAAAAAAGAAGATACTGTTACAGAGCAATTTTATGGATTTAATCTCTGTCTGTGATCACATGATCTTGCTAATCTGATAAAATGGTGGTTATCTGCTGACTCCAAACCAAAAGTGACAAAATCCAAGTGCTCCACCCCAGAACCTCTCCATACTTTATTTAAAACAGAAAGACCAGGAGGAAAGGGGAAGAGTGAGAGAATACTCACTTGTTGTTGGCGTTGGATCGATGACAGGAGGCTCAGGTGTGCTTCCATCCTCTTCCCCACTGATCCCATCTGTACAGAAAGCAAAGATGTTGTGAATTCTGTTCGTCACTGTCACTCAAGGCCTGTTCAGGGCTTATTGAATCTGTTCAACAGAACTGAAGCTGAGCAGTGGGTGTTGTCTGTGAAGGACCATTTTCAGGACAGAGACACAGTGCTATACTGGACATCATCAGGATTAAACGTTACGAAGGAACTGTGTAATGACCACAATGTGTATAAAAAAAGTACATATGTAGCTATAACAGCTGTGTGTTGCAAAAAAATGTGTGATGGTTACTTTAAAGTTTGAAAGAACCTTTTTGAGTTGATTTAACTTTGATTTTTTTTTTGTTAGTTTCAACATTTTTATGATTGTTATACTTTTCTCACATAAAGCAAGTCATGATAGATATGGCAAGTGTTTTGACCCAACTCAGCTTCTTAAAACATTCATTTTCATTTGCCATGGCAACCATTGCTATTTAATTTTCTTACTTACCTCAACATTTCACTGACATACAACATTCTATGTACTTTACCACTTAACATGCAAAAATGTGCACACAAATAACCTAGCAGCTTGTTTTGACAAAAATCTTTCATCACAACAAGAAATCATTCTAAACAGGCCAAGATAGAACATCAAATGGTTAGCATAAGCCACACCCACTAATTTGAATAAATCTTAGTCAATAGTTTGCATCCACAGGGACCAAAATATAAAGAATGCTTTCCTTTTTATATGAACTTTATCCAACTCAGTGACATCTGAGTCTTATGTTGATATTACTAAATAAATCTGTTACCTTTAAATAACAAAATGTCAGCTCAAAATCTGTTTTTTGAACTCAGTTCCTGTTTGATGTCAGAGGGATGTAAAAATATAAACTCAACATGCACACAATAATATGCAGAGGCTATGTTTTAGTCTCTATGTTACTTTAAGAAGTTGAACAGAGAAGGCTGCACAAACAATTCAAATCAAGCTATGGAAAATGTTTCATCCTGAAACTACACATTTATTTTAAGCAGTATCTGCTGACTCAGTGAATTATTTTGGAAAATTTTTGAAGTCATTGATGAAATTCTTGTGAAGTTAGCAACTTAATTTTTCCATCTGCTTTGTCACATGTATTCCAACACACCATTACATTGTGTTTGAGAGTAGTGTCAGACTGCAAGATCTGACAGAATCTACTTCTGTCTATCTGACATCTGACTGACTTTTTTTCAGGGTAAAGACACAAGCAGGAAAACACTGAGATGTAATCAAACTTTTCGTCTGTTCCTGTCGAGCCCACCTCCTGAAGGTTCGTCTGCAGCAAAGTCCTCGTCATCGTCCAGATAGTGGCGTGGCCGTTGACCTCGCTCGGCCTCCAGGTCTTCGGGGAAAGGCACCTCGCCCCATACCTTTGAGCTCTGAGCCACCTGAGGAAAAACCAAAACAAAAATGTGTTTATAGGGGTTACAGTCACATACACTGAGAAGCCTGCACAACGTAAATGGGTTTAAAAAGAGGCCTGTGTAAGCTAAAAAAGAAAAGAAAAGAAAAAAAGAAGACCATGACTACTGCTGTGTATTTTTTTAGCCAGTGTCTACATAGCTTTAAAAGACATCTGTACTGGCCAATAATCTGTGCTGGCCAAAAAATTTGAGCGTAACCCTTCTGACGTTTTTTAGATATGGTAGACCATTCAGCATGATAGGTAACTCAAGCAGAGTTTCTCCGTTGACACTGACAGTGGTGTATTTGGCAAGCAAAGAAATCTGCCCATCGCCTATTGCAGTAGTCAAGCCTAAAACTTGAGACACACTTCAACTCATCCACAATTATGCAATAAGCTGCATGAGATGCCTAAAGAAGTACTTTGTCATGGAAAGATTACATCACCTCCTTGAGGTGCCGTAAAAACCCAGCACTGACAGCAGCTATTTGAGTAACATACCTCAAAAGTCAAGTGCTGGTTTTTCCCCCCATTAAATCAAAATCTAAAAATACTTCTACATCAAAGTTGGACATACTCTGTGGTCACCAGTCACAAATTTACCAAGCATGACACCATGTGTATACAATTCATGTATCCTCAAACGAATACAAACTAAGAGGCATGGAAACAAGTAATGCAAAGTGAAATCGAGTCATTTTCTGCTGGTAAGTCTCTTGTAAAGTGTAGCGTCAGCCCACGTTCCGCAGCATACGATGGTAGAACGTTATTGCCAGGCTGAGGAACGAAGCCTTAATTCTTTCTGTCATACACAGACAGATCCTTTTGAAGGTTAGGCCTTGTACCAACTCAACAAAAAAATGTCATCTCTATGTTTGTATATGACCTTGGCAAGATGCCACACTTGGCATTTCCAGTCTGAATGGCACGCCAGATCCCATTTCCCCCGGGTCTCCATCATGGCCAACATTCCCATTTAAATGACTCTGGCTAATAAATAACTTGATCTACCCCCCAAATCCTTTCTCCCCTGACTGAGCAGCCTACAACAACAATCCCCAGGCTTTGTCAAAAGGAAACTGCTGACTGGCAAAACTCTTTTGAGAAGAGTCACTCAGCCAGACTGTTGGTGTGATCATCTCCTGCTTCCCTGTCCCTTGGGATGAACTCCTCTCAACAGTAGGGGTGCTCTGCCATCCTGGCCAAAAAAAAAGCTCTGTTCGCTTAGGTGCATTTGTACTGAGAAAGCCCCCATACAGTACAGGCACTGGTTTGAATCACTGATAGTCATTTGGTTACAACGCTTACTATGGGAACAAAATTGAATGCTACCTGAGGAAGGTTAAATTTCTGCATCTAAACATGATTTGTGTCAGGGGACTGATAAATGCAATACTACAAGGCCTTTTGCATATAAAAGCAACTGAAAACAGTTAGAAATTTAAGATTTACAAAAATGCACTTAAAAACAGAATGTGCCTTTGTTTTTATGGTCTGTTGCAATGTGTGCGCCTACAAAGGGGATGACATAGTCAATTTAATGTGCAATGCTGGGTTCACTTTTCAAAACTGTCATGATATCAAAAAGAAATCTGAGAGTAAACCAAAGTACAAACTTGACAAAGATCGTTTCAGTATTCCTTAAGTGTGAAGTATAACCTATAAGGTCTTGTTAAAATAAAATTTGCAGCGGGTTGTCGGCTTGGTTAAGACTTCAACAGGATGATGCTTGAGCGCTCAAGGTGTTGATGCATGTTGACAGCGATAACTGCAGTGTAAGGTATCAAAGATTTGCAGGGCTTGAATTGGTTTTAGGTTTGTCGGCAACCTTGTTGAAGGTCTCCTTATGTACTGGACACCTGAAATCCTGGAGCGGAGCATCTTTTATCATATCAAATTTACTGTCCATTTTAATTATAGCCTGACTGAAACTTGCATGCGCTGAACAGCATCCTCTAATGAAAAGAAGCGGCAAAATACAGTGAGCAAGACACACAGAATTCCTCATGCAAAATTCATGTCATTAACACAACTGTTATTGACTATGGTTAACGGGACCGATATCACCATTAAACTTTTCACCTCTGTGAATTTTTTCCCCTTGTTCAAATGAAATCTTCATTTTATCACATCGCAAAATATCAAATTTCAGCATTTTTGCACATCTGTGCTTGTGTGATTTACGTTTATCCTACAACATCTCTTTGAATTTCCTGAACTCACCAACTGGTGAAAGCTTGGGCCCACCTTGTCAGAGGACACAAACACCCACACACATGCATACACACACAACGACACCCACACACACACACACACCCCACATTCCACAGCAACGGAATCCTACTGTTTACTTTTCAATCAAGCTTTTTAACAACACCAACTGTTTGCCCTGCAAGAATGCCAAAGAGTTGTAGACAGAGAGGAACATCAGACTCTGGTTCTTCAAACAACATTAGGAGGCTTTAGGACTCTCTATGGCTTTACCCAGCTGTTGTTTACAGAGTCTTAACCAAAATTCCTGTATCTTATTCCATGGACAATCGATGAGCAGATGGAACAGAAAGATCGAAAAGAAATGGCAGAGTCTCAACATGCCCGCCCAGATCCAATCAGGTTCCTGGGAAGACAGAGCCGCTCACAGCCCACTGAAAAAGCAATGGTGACCACTCACTCCAACAGATGTGTTAAAATGAGACTGACTCCAGACTTCCCATCACCATCATGCTCACAATCGCGCACGCGCACACACACACACACCCCCGTTCAGTTATAACATTCCCTGCCCTCATTTAGAACTATATCCAACTGCCAAGGCTGTTCCAGGCAGAGTGTGAGAAAAGTGTCTGGCCTACTCAAGCTTCTCAACAACAGCTGCAGAACAATCAGTGAGAACTCTAAACTCCATGGGGCTACTCAAAGCACTGACTTCAGTGTGCAAGATGAAAATGTGCATCTTTCAAGACAACTATTCTCTGAGAACTAAATATCTCTGAAGATTCCAAGATGGCAAAGAAAAACTTCACATTGACCAGCCCAAGTTAAATCCAACAACCGCCCTAATTTTAAAATAGACACTAACTTAAAGGGTACTCACTCTGTCTTGCCAAGACACGAGGAGTCTTGGCTTTTTTATGTACGCTCCAATGGAATGTAAACCGTTAAACATTAAGAGCATGAAAGCTTGATACGTGTACTTCCATGTGAGCTGGGCCCCCTAACACTGCCTGGCACCAGCTACATGGTAGGGCAATTTACCTGACCTCCATGCAACAGCAGTATCTGTTGAGGTCTCCACTAACATGCTGTACTGACACACAGGTTTTAGTGTGAAGCTTATAACCCTAGCACCTTCTTAAGGGTCCCTGGAGGGCAAGAACAGACAGAAACAGCGATGACAATCACATCAGAGAGCGTAAGCTGGTGAGAAATCGGATTTTTCCACACCTATTACGGAAAAGAAGAGCCATGGAAAACAAAGCCATCCTGCAGCAGAGACAGACAACAAAGACGAGGCCAACAGAGAGGGTTTGTCAGTGTATGTGTGTGTATGTGTGTGTGTGTGTGTTTGTGTGTCTGTATGACAGAGGATGACGGAGAAAGAGCTACCAAGGTGCCACTTTTGACACTAAACCTCAGTCTGACTCCTCATGGACAAAGACAATGATGAGTGAGGTTCTTCAGTTCAAGCCAGCATGTTATACCAGATTTGGCCCCAAAACGTGGCAGGACAGGAAGGGAGCGTACTGGGTGCATATCCTTCTCTATCAACAGTCAGCCATTCTCTCCCAAAACTCCAAGACTCATAGAAGACTCCCTCTCAGGAATATTACATGGGGAAAAGAGGAGCTTATTGGGGGAACACGCCTCGACAAGTTTTTTTTTTTTTTTTGTGAAACACAGAAAAGTGGGTAGGAGTAAAAAAAAAAAAAAAAAAAAAAACTGGACAAATGGTCTCTGGATGCGTTCTTTTTGACGGCTAAAAAAGAATCTTCCCCCAGGTCATTCATTCTCTCCCACATGCGGATCATGCCATACATTTTACAGTAAGTCCCAGCTCCCACGGGCATTCCATTGTGCCCTGGCCATTTTTCAACACACACATGCTTTACTTTCAGATATGCCCGACACAGCTGTTTCCAGGGAAGAGATATAAGATATATGCTTTCGGTGCAAGGTGGCTCAGCAATGCACTGCCACTCTGTTTAAGATCATACTCTAGTTTCCAGGAACATAATGAGTTTTGGCTTGAAAACCAAGATATACTATCAGTGTTGACCTCAGAATAATGGTTCTAGTCTACATTGTCACTTAAATCTAAAGCAAGGTAGCCCATGTACTTATATGTGAATTATGAAAAGGGGCAATGATACATAAGTTAAAATGCATTACAATTTCTTTTCAGCTTGTAGTCCTTATGTCTTTTTGTTTTGAAACAACAAAACTGCTAAATTATTTAAATAATTAAAATAAACTGCAATGTGAAGCTCTTGTTCCCACCCCCCTCTCTTTCTCTCTCTCTCTCTATATGTCTGTCTGCCAGAGAGGCTCACTAGTGCTGCAAGCCAAGTGCTGTATCCAGTCTATCTCAGACCAGCCTCCATTCACACCATGCTTATTGTTCAGCAAAGGCATGACAAAGTAAGCACCAGGCCTGCATGGACATGCATGTCGACCCAGTTACGTGAGTCGTGAAATCAGATGGCTGAGCCACAATTAAAGGAAGCTCTAGTGATCTGAGGAATGTCAAAAAAAAGTCAGCTTTCAGAGTGGGTTTTTGTCTTCATTCAAACTTTCTCTCGTGATGTTGGGTACGACGAAGTTTGCGGACACACACACAGACGCACCGATTCACAGGCCAACAAACAGACACACTCTCACTCTTCTTGGCCTTAGTACAGATGCTTCCAGAGAGATTTTGTCCTCACTCTTTACTCTCACACACTTGTCTTTGTTCCCAGGGCATACAGATCAGCTCTCTGATGCTCGTCTGGATGGACCCCAGTTGGCTTATTCACAGAGAGGCAAATGGGTCACACCACTGTGGCTGAAGATACCAATTCACTTACTGGATCCTTTCTATTTATGAGTGCTGTCTACCCCAGTCTGAAACACTAGGCCATTGCAATAAAACCGATGGTCTTAGAAACTGGCAAATGACTTTCAGAGAATAATAACAATAAAATACGCCACTTTGGCTTTCAATAATAAAGTCAGTAGAAAAGTTTGCGCAGTGTGCCTGAATTTCATTCTACTACATGAAGAGGTAACACAGCCTGCCTCTGAAATTTTCATTCATATGTACTGTATACTTCAAAGTAAAAAAATACATTGTGCAATCTTGTATCTGTGTCTAGGCACTGATAAGACCTGTCTGTGCAGTCTAGTCAATGCAATTCAAGAGACAAAGCACCTGTGGAACCTATGGAAAATGTAACCTATCAGCCAGAGGCAATAACATGTCTGGAAGTACAGCCTTTTTCCCCCTGCAGTAATACATTCTACAGTGTACTTGAAGTAAGATGCTGCTGTGTTTTGGTGTTATAACAAGGTGGGCTGGGTTTAGGCAGCTGTAGACCATGAAACCAAGACTGACTTCTGAATCAGAGCTTTAATAATAGTAATAAAAAAAAAAAAAAATCCAAACCCCCAAGGGGGCTGTCATCTCCAATCTCATTCTCATGTCAACAGAATCTGTTGAGACCAGAACACAGAGCGGATAAGGGTGTGGACAGGTAGACTTCAATTATGCAACACATAGACACAATGACTGAGCGCAAACAAAAGGTCATGTTTCAGACTCTACATCGAATTGCTGCCATTAAAACCACATTTTAATAAAGTAAAGTAACACAGTTATTGTTGCAAATGTGGCATTTTATTTTCCTAATGATGCTTATGGGTGGGCCAAATGGGTGAAACACATTCCACTCTAACTTTCCCCTTCTTGTGAGGGCAGAGAGGGAACCTCCACAGGAGCCCTCCCCCTAATTATCGCCTCAGCAGGGGATTCACCAAGAGCACTACCCAACCCGGACCACCTGTGTATTAAAACTCCTCCGGTTCAGTGCAGGCTCTGACCACACTATAACCGCAATCTTATTTACATGCACTGTCAAAACAATCCCAAACTGCAACACTTGGACGACTTGTTTTCAGCTCAGGAATTTGCCATTTTTACCATTTGTGTTAAACTGTGTCTACTGGTTTCTGGATGCTCAAAATTATGGTACCAAAGTTCAAAACACAGGCTCTGGTTCAAAAAGACCTTTCTCTCAATGCTCTATGTTTTAAGAGCTTCTTGTAAAAAGACTTATGGCAACGAAATCCTTCCAATGATCCCAGAAAGAAAGCCATGGGGATTAGAGTCTAGAAGTCATAATAATAGTAACTGAGCTGGTTAAAGTACTTACTGACAGCGTTGGTGTATTGAACACAAAATGTAATGTCAATAATAATTCAGGTTATGATACAAAAGCATTTTATGTGGAACTGAAGCAATGAATATTGTACCAAATTATGCAAAACCAGAAAATGTTACCCACTTCATTGGAAATATCATCGTGTCTAGAGAAATGTAGTTGAATGAAATTAAGAGGTACTGGGTCTGCTAGGGCTGTGTACTAGGTATGCTGGAAAGACAAAAATGCAAAGACTCAAGTCAACACTTAATTTCCTTACACTGATGTGTGTCACCATAATTAGCATTATTACAAGGCAAGAGGCAAGTGGAAAGAATTTCATTGCGTTCATACTAAGTTATCGTATTTCTTCTCAAACTCATTAACTTCTTACTTAGATGCATGCTGAGGTCTGTGTGGTCCATCAATCTAATGTTGTTAGCATGCAAAATGTCCTCTTAAAAGCTTGCATCTTGGGGCAGAGAGAAAAACAAGAACTTCTATTATCAGAGTAAGGCTGGTAACAGTCTATGCGGTAAATATGCTTCTGCTTATTGGTCCACTTTGCATTCCACAGCTCTAGACACTGTTAATCTAAAATCATTTTAAAAGCATTAGATTTATGCTTTACACCATGTTCCATACTCCTTTTACACAATGAGGTAACCAGTGTTGTTTTAATTTCATCCTCTTATTTAATCTTAATGTAATCTAGACCAGAAAATCCATAGCTGATAAAAGAAACACTTTTATTGTGTCACTTGTATTAAAAACGATAACTATTAGAAGCTGTCAACTTCAATGACTATCAGATTGAATCAACATAAACATTGCCAAACACTTTGAAGGTCTAAATATACCCTCCTATTTCCGGTAATCAGATTCCTTTCTGTGACCTGCCTCTCAGGAGACCCTGGGCAGCTCTGGTTCCTCCAGACGACAGCTGAGGGCCGAGGTGCTGAGACCAGTGGCAGTTTACAGGAGGAAAAGTGGGCAAGCGTTTATTTATAACGGGAGGGGCCTCTGGAACGCTGCTCACTCACTTGCTTGCTGTCATTTAAGAAGCTGCCTTCCTTCGCCTGGATGACTTTGTCTGACGGCCAAAGGAACCTTGGCTTCGAGCTACTGTACATACTTCACAAACTGACGCCACAAGGCCTGACTGCACCAGAATGCAGGGTGTGGGACTAACTGAAACAGAGGAAAATTTGTTGCAGGCCAGGATATGTTTTTGTTTTTTTCTTTTAAGGGCAACATGTTGGCCAGTGACTTCCATGGTGGTTACAAAATAGATTATGAGATATTTCGACAAGGAGCAGAGCCTGTCTGGCAGACCGGTTGTCGAGAGTTTACGACAAATGCTGCCGTGGTAAGTTAACGTTACAATGGCCTGAATGGAGTGAAGATATTCTCAGGTATATCCGAACAACGGAAACAGCGTGGCTCACACAGAGTCAGCCAAGAGTTATGAAGGAAGTGGCGGCTGCCATTTGATCACTCTGATCAAGGTCCAGTTTCCCACCGCACCAAGAGCCAGAGGATCTGAAACCTAGACAGAGCTCCAGGCTTTCATACATACCAAAACACAAGCTAATCTGCCACCACCTGTTGCCTTGGCCCAGGACCCATTGTGTAGGGTCAAAGGCAATTTAATAAGCTTATTATTGAATGCTGAATGTAGGAATTAATTAACAATCACTCCTCTTGGGCTACAAGCAAAAATGGTAACCAAATAGTTTGCACACATACTCTGTATTTGTGATGTTGTGAATCAACAATCAGCAACAACAATCAAAAATCAGGGTTTAAAATTACTGGTGACAGTGATATTTCATTGCTACTGAGATGTTCCTGCCACTACTCATCATTTTAATTAACCAGAGCCATTTTGTGGGTTTGAATTGTGAGAAAACAGCTTGCTTTCAAAATGACGCATTCTTACTTGACAGGGAAAAAATGTCCCTGCAGGCAGTTTCATACTGAGAAACCATTTGCAAGTCATTCCCAAGGACACGCTCAAACCTTCAGATTCTATTCAGGATGGCTATCTCATAATTAACTGGGATTTGGTTAACACCACTGTGAAGGCTTTTTGGTTTTCCTTTTTTTTTTTTTTTTTTTTTTTTGGGAAGAGTCTCCAAAGCAGCACTCACAGAACCTTAGCTGAAGCACTATGGGGACCACATGCCCAACCAGTCTGTTCAGTAACCAAATACAGCTCCTTTCAACAAAGGAAATCTCAAACACAAATTCAGCTAACAAGAGCCATTTGCTAATGGGGAACAAATGAGCACAAAGGAATTGTTTACAGGCAGGGTGTCAGGTTTTTCAGCACCACATGACCTGTACAGATTATTACCTGTATCTCAACTGTCACTCTACATGTCACTACGTTCTTGTAATTACAAGGGATTTAAACAATTGCCATAGCCACCTGGTGATATTAACATAAATGGGTAATTGTACATTTTCCCAGCACACTTCAAACACTGAAAAATGAACAAACGCCAAAAGCCTTTCACACATCTACATTGTATGTGGTTCTAAACAGTTTGGATTCAATGTGGGACAGCATCTATGTCATCTGTGTTGAATTAATAATAATTAAACAATTTTATGCAATGGAATAACGGCTCAACCAACTGTTCAGAAAAAAATTGCTCCATTTGCCCTTGATGCTAGTGAACCGCATTACATGTATTAAAACCAAACTGCCAAAAAAGCTGTCACCCTGTTTATACACTGTGCTTTGACAGAGGAACTTCACAGGAGCACACAGTCTTGTGCAAAGGTTAATGCTTTTTTCTCTGCTTCTCAGATGCACAAATATTTAAAGGTCATTTCTTGCAAGAGGTGTTAGTCATTCTGTTTGTTATAAAAATAATATGAGAGCAATGTCCAGATGTTTCTGACACCTCTAATCTTGTGGGAGTTACTGACTCCTTCCTAACTGGCAAGTGGACAAGTAAGTACTAGTCCAGTTAGAGATGATTAGTAATGCAGTCTTAAGAAAAGTAAAAATTGAATAAGGCCTATATTATAAAGGCTATGTTAATTCAGAATGGATGAACATGTCTTTTGGAAATTAAGAAGTCTTTAGTCCAAAATATAATCCCCAGAAATTTCAAATAAATGAGTAATTACTCAGATCTAGGATGTCTTGTGTAATTTTCGCTATGGTTCTGAGGAGAGAATGAATCACAACTTCAGTGAAACAGAAAAAAAAACCCTGCATATAAATGTGTATCTTTCCTGATCAAGAGGGCTAGGGTTAGGGTTAGGGTTAGGGTTAGGGTTTGAAGACCTCTCAGTAAGCTGCCGTCAAACTTCAAAAGAGGAGCTTTAGCCCACACTCTGTGGATAGAGGACCAGGGGAGGTGATGCGATCAAGAACGAGTGATTCTACTCTGCCTTGTGAATAGCAAAAACCTGAACGTGCAGATGCTCTCCTGACCCCTCATCTAGACAGGAGAGTGTGTGGTGGACAAAGGTGAAATTCCTCCGAGAGATGTAAATACCACAACCACTGCATAACCGCAGGTGTTACTTCACCCTATTACCAATTAACCAACACAAGAATGCACGCATGAATAGTGAAAAGGCAAAACCATCAGGATCCCTAAACCTAGCTTCCCGTGAACCCCTTTGGAAAATGACAACATGAAGGGTAGATTCCCAGTTTTTCAAAAGAAGTAATTAATTAACTGGTAATCTTGTCCATCTGGAAGGTGCATATACCTCTGTCCTACTGCATGTTTAACTAAACTTCTGAGTGTGTTCTTACATGGCATTCAGAACATAAATCTACTCATTTGATACCCAAGAATGAAAAGGTATTCAGTGACTCCTAACAAGGGAATTATATGAAAAGGAACACCATTCTTTCTGTTGAGTGTTGAAATGTTTTATGGATACAGTTAAGTCACTGTTTTTTGGGGGTTTTTGTCAGAAGTTTTTTTTTCAAAGTTGGCTCAACATAATATGAAATATTCTTTTTTTTTTTTTAATGGATAGTGGGCATTCAAGTGAAAGCCAAGCGTGTGTATATATTCAAAGCCTCTTTTGTTAAGCCCTGTCTGCAGATTTCAATGCCACACAGTTCCCTGT
This sequence comes from Chanos chanos, assembly GCF_902362185.1. Taxonomy (NCBI): domain Eukaryota; kingdom Metazoa; phylum Chordata; class Actinopteri; order Gonorynchiformes; family Chanidae; genus Chanos; species Chanos chanos. The sequence continues at coordinate 25,763,182 of NC_044497.1, read as the reverse complement.
GCAGAAAAAAATTAACAAGCACAGTACCAGTAGAGCACGCATCCAGCGCAGCTCTGAAAACCCTAGCACCTTCCCGGACAGGGTTATTCCCGGACACAAATAAATAAACAACGAAGAACGAGATGCTTCAGACACATTTCTGTGGTAGGTACAGGAATTCCAGGCACACTCAACTGTTGCTCAGCACCACAGACTAACAAACACACACACACACACACACACATACACACACACACATACTAACTTCTGTGAGACTTAAGGTCCTTAAGTAGGTCAGTGTCAAGACGGGCTTCAGCTGACTGTTTCGCTGAGCAGAAGGAGTTTGATGGTACGACTTTAGATGGGTCACATGACATCCTAAAACCTCATTCATTATCTAAGCTTGGATTGTAGGCTAATGTAAATTACTGAAGCATTCTATGTGCTTTTGCAAAGCCACGTAAAAAATCTCTCGGTTCAAGTGGGACAACGTAGTATAGTCTGTCTGTGTTATTCACCAATTTTGGTCTTGTGTAAGAAGTGAGAAGTTTTTGTTTGTTGTCCCATTCAAGTGAAAGTAATGTGGCAAATCTCTCTCAACAGCTGTTCTCTTTGAACAGACCGTGTCCTGCCAAAAGGTTCTTTCCAAGTTCTCAGCTATTATTTTCCAGGGTCCAATCTGTCCTCCCAGCCTGATGATAATTTGAGACTGACAGTAAAACATAGAAAAACGCACCCAAATATGAGAAGGTCTCTTTTAAAAAAAAAAACTACCGTCAAGAAAAAACTACCGTGAAGCAACAGAAATGTGAACATTCCTTCAGCCAATTATTTGGGTTCAGCATGTGAGAGGGGATCAAGTGCCCACTTTGTTTGCTTGAAATACTTGCTCTCTGATTGGTTCATACCAGCTCCATTCTCTGCTTTAAATCCTTGGATTTAGACTCCCCCTGTCACCCACTGACAAAGGATCAAGAAGCTGGCCACTCACAATCTACAAGATTATCTCTACAGTGACTGCGTCAAAAAAAGGGAGAGGGGTCCAGTGGAACACTGAGGCCAGGAAGGTGTCGGGAAGGATATCACCAGGTGCAGCCCCTTTAGCTGGAGTGCCCATGACAGCAACGTTGGCCTCTATTTCCAGCCCCAGTGTAGGCTCAAACATACTTGAGTTCCAGTTCAAATTGACAAGTGTATAGCTTCTTGAATGAGTATAAGAATCCAGATTCCACTTCTTTCACTGAGAAAGTATGGTTTGGGAGGCAAAAATAAGGAAAGGAGAGAGAGGTAAACAGAAAAGCAGTTGTGGGCATTCTGAGTGGCCTGCATTTCCATGGGGAAACAATGAGCTTTGGGGGTGCATTTGAGTCTCTCTCTCCTCTTTTTTTTTTTTTCTTTTTACTTTTTGGACACCACAGTCTAAATAGTTTCCCATTTCCAAGAGGATTCCGACCTATTGTAAGCACATTTCCATCCCTAGCAGGTTGGTGGGAATCTAGGCCAAATCTGGAGTGGGGATAGGAAGAGACGGTGGATAAGCGTGCTCTGTGAGGGTAGGATAAGAGCTGAGTTGTGAATGAGAATTTGGGAGGAAAAGCTGCAGGCCTGGAGATAAACAGTGAACCAGTCACTGCACCTATCCAAGACCAACACGGGAATTTGAGCTGTGAGGTTCCTACAACATATGCTGTTTCACATGGCTAAAGCCCAGTCTGTTCAATCAGATACACTAGGAAGTTTTAAAATACATTTACAGTAACCTTGATAAAGAACGTTTTTATCTTTAAGTTACTAGAAATGTTTTAAAACTACCCACTTCATAATATATGTCATATCAGAATAATATAAAACTAAATAGCCATAGACTCAGTTAAAGGCTTAGATGATTCTTTCATATTAGATGTTGTTATAGCCATACAACAGAACAACAGATTCAGGTTACATGCTAAGAAAAGACCTAATTATATTTCTCACCTCTCCATTACTAAAGCATGCACCTCAGTATTAATACCAATCACCTAGGTGATCCCTGAGTTGATTTACATAAATCTGTTTAGGAGAAAATTATTGGATGTCTTGCCATTTCCTTTTGGAATTAAATTAGATTTTTTTTTATTGCATGAAACCACAATAACACTTTGCAGTGCTGCCTTGATATATGATGTCACTGATGTCACACATGATGTCACTGACATTAAATCATCTTCAGCTAAATCAAATCGGTCCCTTTCAACAGTTTCTTCATTAAATTAAGGGGAATGTACTTTAAATTGGGGAGGATAACTACTGCACATTACAGAGAGGGTTTTTTTTCTTTTATGGAATAAAGACAATAGATGAACCAAGGGCTCAGAATTTAAGACAAGGCTTTAAAGAGAATTCACCGTTTAAAAGGTCTATAAAACACTGCCAGGCAGAACAGTAGACGATCAAGATTCTGCAGCTGCAAATTCTTTGCCATAGACGGAAACTTTGTAGTTTTAAATTTTACAGCCCTGTTTTTGTACTTTTTTAAACATCCGCGATAAAGTCAAATGTAACAATTAGGCTGGTCAGGACACTCTCTTTTTTTTCTTTCCCTCAGAAAACAAACACACACAATTAGCCTTAATGAACAAACTGACTCGCTATTTGGTTTTACAGCTGCCCCTTCATTAAATATATTGTTAGTGTCAAAACAACCCTACAGTCTAACGCTTTACAACTGAAATTTTACAGTGCGGTGAAGTTCAAGAGCCACTTATCTGAGACATATTCTCCATAACAATAGAATATCCCAGCAACCAAAAAAAAAAATCCTTCATATTTAGACGGTTACCAGATATGATATAGTTATATTATTGATGACAGCTTCATTGTTCTAAGTGATGGATGAGGAAGGAATTCCCCCAGACTGCACCACACCTTTTTGATCCCAGGCATGGAGATCCTGATAAAACCCCAGACTAAAATTAAACATTGTCCTTGCCTAGCTGAAGTCTTCCTTCCCAAGACATCTATTAAAAAAAACAACCACTTATCGCAGCTGGGAACATTAACAAAGCATAAACACAGTCCTCTGTGTAAGAACAACCAAAATCCTTAAACATCAGGAAGGCATTGAATGACTAATACCAATGTATGCCAAACCACACACGAAAAAAGGAGCAACAGTATAATGGGTAAATTGCTGAGGAAACAAAAAAAACCCTTTTACAGAGGACATAAAGCTGAGTCATATCTAGATGTTACACAGATACTTTACACAAATATGAGCTCTTTGAAATTTCAGAAAATTCTCATTTAAAGACATGTTTGCACATCACCCACCTAGATTTTCAACCAGACATCTGTTTGCAAGAACATTTATCTAACAATACAAGAAAGGATGGGGCCCAACCTGCCTATTCATTGGGAGCAGATGTGAAGGTTGTGTTTCCCAAAAGGTAATTACAGGCACCTTAACGTGAATCTTGTCTGTGTGAAAACTTACTGGGAAGATTGGACTGTCCAACACAGGAACTCTCACCACAGGACAGACTTGTAATCAGCTCTCAGGAAAGGTCACAAACAGCTAGTGAAACATAAAGACTATGAGGGTGTACTGCCCACTTGTTTTACTCTTTCTGCTTTTATGTGTGTGAAATCAGGTCTCTCAAGGGAGGCTTAGCAATGTTTCCCCAGCATACTTTAACATCAGGTAAAATGCACAGCCCCAGGTAACTTCCAATGTAATAATTATGTTTTGAGAGCTTAGCATAAAATAGAGAAGCATCGATTATAGGAACACAAATCTGCATGCACACTGAGGTATTTGTTTAAAGGAAGTAATCCTATAAATAAAATAACAATTTAATTAATGACAGGTTATCTAAATGGCAACAATATTTTGACCTGCATATGAATGGTAAACTCCTGGTGGAAGAACAGATAGTCTAAACACTTATGTGGTGTATTTACCTTGTGTTTTTTTGGACCACAAGGTAAGCTCATATGAACCTAACACAGCTGAAACCCCTTAGCAGGGGAGAGAGTGCTGACAAATTGAGCTGACTAGATGGTCATCAGGCTGTGGGTGCCATGAGCATGTCCTGTCTGCTTGTTCATGACATAGCCAGGGTGCTGATGATGCCGAAAACATTCTCCTGAGAGGTTTCTAGATCTCCTCCCTGCAAAGCCTTCCCTTTTCATCCTGGCACCAGGGAAACCCACAAAAAAAAAAAAAAATAAATAACCGGATCGCCTGTCGGCATGTGCCCACAACAGGCTGCATACCCGTGCCAAGGAATTCGGCAGCGGTCTCACCACGGTGCCGAATCTCGACTCAGACACCAGCCTTTTGTGCCCATGTCAAGTCAACAATGGAGGATCAGCAGGGCAGTCACAGTTCCAAAGTAGTCCCCCCCCCCCCCCCCCCCACCACCACCAGCGTCCCTTCACACTGCCTGCAGCCTGCTGTGTTTCGGCAGGTCTTCCAGTTTACCATAAATTACCTCTGGAAGGGCTGTTTAATTATCTCCTTTAAAGGATATTGCCAGACATTTCTAGGAGGTAACACAGTGTGGACTGTGACAATTAAGAAGCTCTTTGTTGAAATATTGCTCTGTGTGAGCAGCTGCTTTTATCACACTAGAAGTTTCATTTTTCCACTCTTTCTCACCACCCCCCCACCCCCCCCACCCCCACCCCTTTCTCTTTCATTCGCTCTCCACCTGGACTGCTCAGGACTTAAGATAACATGCTGTCAAGAGGACCGGGGATAGAATGAAGACTACATTTGGAAAGTTTATGTAAACAGGGGCTCTCTCTCATCATTCCAATCAGGACAGCGCTCTGATCTTCCTAGGTTGTTACTTAGATGCCACAGAAAGAATGAGTCAGAATGCATAGCTGAAGTCACAGAGCTATGGGAATACAGTAACACTGAATCCACGCACTGTGCCTTTCACGCCTTTAAAAGTATCAAAGCTATGTGTCAAAGCTAGCTGTTCAAACAATATGGAATCTTTTTTTGGAAAGAAGGAGTTCTTCTTCCAAAAATGAGCTACACTCCCCAGACTATTAACAACAGTGCTGGCATGACAGAGCACAATGACAACGAAAGATCATTTAACCCAGTGAATGGTCTTACACTTCTGAGACTGCAAGAAAGAGAATGGGTTGAAACACACCATCAAACACACACGAAAATATAATTTGATGCAGTAGAGTGATTCATTTTAAAAAATAAATAAAATAACACATTTACATCTACTCATAAGCATACAATCACAAAAACAAGAATGGCTCATTTCATTAAAACAAGATGTTAAACTGTCTCCAAAGCAAATCTTGGTGCTTTTATGTTTTATAATGTAGGTGCAGAGCATGCAAGAGCTTCCATGTAATTGCTGTCAGCTTGGGACATAATGCGAACCTGATTCTGCGGTTATAGTCCATAGTGCATATGTGAAAACGGCTTAACAGTATCAGTCAAGTTCTGTAAACTGCTGAGACAGAAACTGAGCAAATGCACAGCCTAGCCCCAGGAATCAACAGGGTGTGGGCGGAGACAAAATTACACATAGCCACCTAAGTCTAAAAGCCACAGAAACTCCAGCTCTGTTTCAAAACTCTGTGCACACTCTTTGCATACTGCATCCACACCAAGTTGGTTTTGAAATCTGGCAAAATAGATGTTGACTCTGCATTGTTTTTAATGTGCAAGAATGTTTGTTCAGCAGGTATTTTTGCCATGATAACATGAAGAAATAGTCATTTGTCTGCATGGTGTATATTTGGACTGAAAAATGATCTCACATTTTACATAAACCTGATTAGTAGTGGATCATTACTCACATCTGTCTAAATGTTATGCAACGTTTTAATCTTCAGATTGCAAATCAGTTCCAAAACTATGGAAGATTGAAGAATGCTAGATGCATGAATGTGAGCATAAATCTTTTTTGGCCACGTCTAGGCAGTTTGAGATCATGTAGATATTTAGGACCCAAACAAAAATAACTTTGTATAGCAATGACCTGAAACGGTTTCCCCAAAAGATGAATTTTGACAGTCTGAGGAGCACGTAATGTGCCAACCAGGAGCTCGGCAGTACAGAGGGACTCACATTCCCTCCTTATCAGGCAATGGCTCATCTTTCACTCCCACTATTCAGTTTAGCACTCAGTACACACATCAGCATGATCTCTGTACCTAGAACGAGACCTTAATGGAGACATCCTCACTGCCTTTGAATGGTAACATAGACAAAATAACCTTATGTAAAAAAACAAAAAAAAAAAGGAGTAGAAATATGCTAGCAACCATAGATACCACAGTGGTGGAGCTGACATCCTGAGGCCGCTCTGCTGTTGTGTTATGGAATGTAAGGTTAACGTATGAATGACGTTCAAATTACCCATATATAAAACAAATAATATTTTATCAGCTTAATGTTTTAGTGGTACATGACTGCAAGTTAATGTTTTTTGACGTCATTGTTGGTGACGTTGTTCTGGCTGTGGCTGCAGTTTATCACTGAATGGAAAGTCAGCTTTCAGTTCCAACAATGAGTTCAGCCAATCAACAATGTAGTGGAAGACAAAATCCATGACTTTTTTCATTCTTCTTTGACTAGAGCCAAATTTCTGTCTGTTCCACATCTATCCCAAGTTCCACTTAACAAACAAAATCACTGCAAAAGCAAGTTCGAGATGAGGATTTTTTTTTCCATGAGCACACAGTTTGACATGACAGTAAGGCACAGAATTTTTGTTGGCAAAATCCTGCATGGAAAATATTACCAAGAAAGATACCTGCATCAAGGGATACCGTAGTGGAAATGTACCTGTCAGATCTGCAGCAGCAACAAATCATGTGGTTTTGAGTGGTTCAAGAGCAGGTGGTACAAAGTATTTTATTAATTTCCAGTTTGAACATATTTTTCTGAGAAAGTAGGCATTATTGAATGCAATGATATTATACCAAACCAAGGTTTGGTCCTTTAGAAGAAGGGAAAAAAAAACAAAAAAAAAAACAAGTTCAGTCTTTTGTGTTGTACTTAATGCCGCTTGACCTAATCTACTGCATTCAGCTGAATCAAAATAATGTTTTCTGATCTCAGTATTTGTCTGGCTCTGTCCAGGTTCCAATAAATGTGTGTGCTGGCTCAAAAGGATTAACAAGAGGGTGTTTGGGGAAAGCTGTAAACCCTCCTCTAAGCTATGAGATGGAGAGAAGGATAAGATATGCTCAAGAAGAAAACTGAGATGTCTGAAGTTTCAGGGAAGCCCAAAAGAAGGGGGGGGGGGGGGGGGGCAGACAGAGGATCCAGGCGAACCGGGGGCGGACACTGCTGCAGCGGGTATGTAGAGAGCAGGATGCTGTCCCAAAAGATGTACAGGAAAGCCTGAGTAAACTTGGCTGCAGGAAAAGTAGCCTCCACTGAACTCCAGATAATTTCAGACTTCATTTCCTGTACAGGATGATGATTCAGCAAAACCACTTTGCTTTAGATCAACTCAAAACAGGCTGCTGGACAACATCTCCTGGGGCTCTGAATTTAAGCCCCACTGTCTGTCTCTGAAGTATATCTAAAAGTGGCGAGAGATGGCCAGGCCAAACTTTCTCCCCCATAACGTCCTAATCTTATCACTCCTAAAAACTACCACATAAAAAGCCTCCTCTCTTTAATGATTTTCTAAAGGCAGGCTCACTCAACCCCATAGTGGCAAATATCATTGCTTGCCAGTCCTCACCTTGACCGAACCACACCCTAAACTTGCAAGACAATGGAAGGCTTTCTTTTCATGTCTCTGAATGACAAAAGGCGTTTCTCCACTACTCCAGCGACAGCAGATAGAGGCAGTGGGAGTCCTCCTCTGTCACAGGGGAGCTGTTGACATGCTAATGGATGACATACTCTTGGGTGGCAGTGCTTGTTGTCTTCGGTGGCCTTTCTAGTAGGGCCTCAGCAGGCATGGGGCTGTAAGAAAGAGAGGCCTGACGTTTTGAATAGAGGGCTGAATGCTGAGAGAGGCAGGGCTTGAGCGAGGCAAACCGAGATAACCCCTTGGCCGTCACTTCAAAAGAAGTGATATCTACGGTGCTACACCACTGCACAGTTTCCTGGGGTCACTGGGTTAACTTGACTCACTCACAAGCTCTCTTCCGTTTTGCTCAGGTCAACAATGAGGCACTATACACTGTTACATCTGATTTGAGTGAAACTAAAGAAAAAAGAAATTGAAACAAATTTGTCACAAGAATAGCTTTCTACAGGTAACTGCCAAAATAAAGGAAACACATGGCTACGTAGGGGAAGTGGTTCTGCACAGGTCTGGCATTGGAGTCACTTTATGCAACAACATGCTACATTGTGCTTAGCGCCAAATGTAAAAATGCTGGGCATGCCAAGTCACCCATTCCATTGGTTATCGTGGTCAAAGGAGGAGATCTCAGTGACTTCAAAAGAGGGTTGAGGCCCATTTTGCAGGAGCATCAGTGACCAATACTGTTAAATTTACTGATGTGTCAGGAGGAACAGTGGCAAATCTGTTGTTGGCATAGGAGTCTGAGGGAAAAACCTCATCTAGATCATTTGTGGTCAAAAACACAAGCTCTTCAATCTGTAGTCTCAATGTCCTGCATCCAAGGAAGAACAGAGCACTGACCCTGAATCAGCAGACTACAAACGATTAGTCACAAACACATTGGGTGTGAGCTGGCAGTTTCATCAGGAGCACTGTGTCAAGAACATAATAAAGAGGAGTACATGATAATTTGGTATAAAGGACACAGGCAGTTTTCTGCTGAGCTAGGGGGGAAAAAGTCATATGGTTAGATGAGTCACCTTATTCTCAACAAGTTCATGAGGGCATGTATAGGGGACACCGAGAGAATATCTATAGGCCAGAGAGTTTGATTGCCATGGTGAAGGTTACTTTTGAGGGCAAGGTCAATGCCCATCTCAAGCAACACATCTCAACTTAACTGACTATTTATTGGAGATTCCAAAGCAGCATGTAAGATACCACCTGTTCCTCCACCATCATTGACAATTCGAAAGGATGGAAATTCTTGGGAAGTACATTTTCAAATAATACTAGAATTGATGCCAAAGCACACAAGGCTGATCTTGTGAGTCATGGTGACCCAACACCCTCAAAGTGGAGAAACTGTATGTCAGCATTTCCATTTAATTTAGCAGTCTCTTCATTTTTTTCTTTATTCTGCAAGGGAATGTGTGATCTTCACCGCTTAACTTTAACCCCTGAAAGCTTTCATTTTCATGTGTATTTGTTCATAATGAGCCCTTATCTGTCTAGACATGATTCATACTATTTGCAGTAGACAAGCTTCTTCACCCATTGTCATCCTTGTCACCTATCATGGCCATTCGTAACGAAGAGGCCATGTTGTCTGCTCTGATTGGTTGATCTTTTTAATGTTGTTTGTTTTTTCCAGGTGGGCTCCATTTTAACCCATGTGTGTGTGTGCGTGTATGTGCGTGCATGTGTGTTAATAAAAATGTGTAGAATTCAACTCCATAAAGCGATAAACTTCTTTTAATGCGCAAGGTATTGGTGAGCTCTGTAACATACTTGTGTTTTTTGAGATAAAATGATAAAATGAAAAGTTGTTTCAGTAAGAAAATCTGCCTTGTCTGAATTGTCTGAAAAAAATTCCTTTTCTTTTTTCACATTATCAGTCCTTCCTTTGTGGTAAAACACCACAGCCCTGGGGCACTGAAATTCCTTTTTCTTGTCTTTCTTACAGATCTTCAGTACTTTAATAATAGCCCTGGAGACTTTGCATCTTCTTGGACTCGCAAGAAAGAGAGCAAAGAAGGCCGTGGCAAGTGCAGGCTTGTCAAAGGCTAAAAAGGAAGTTGAAGGCATGGGTGTTGAGTTGTTAGATTTTGCATTAGGATTTTACAAGACAGTAAGTAAAGACTTTGATCATCTTTAGATTATCTTTAAAATGTTGTAAAATATCCCCACCACAGCTCTTTTTTGTTATATCCCAAAGCTGCAGACCCAGATTTTGGGGTAAGATGTTTGCTTTGTGCTCATGTTTTGAAAAGACTCACCTCATTTTTCAGAACTCTGTGTGTGGTCTTGTAAGAAGGTGCACTTCCGTTACTTGCTCATGCTGCTAGACACTGAAAATGACTTCTTGTATTTGTAATATAAAAATATAATATCCTGTCTGGGGATTCTGCACGTCTGCCTTTCTTTCTTATTCACCAACAACAACAACAACATGGGATGTCTTGATGTACTCAAGAGATTGCATGGAACAAAGGAGGCAACTAAATGCCTAAAATAAATATTCTTGAATGAGGTATCAACTATATGTAGTTATTTAAAACAAATGGACAGTTCTCAAAGGATCAGTCTGGTTATCAAAGGTCGACCACAGTCTGCACATACTCAGAAATCGTAAAGGGTAAAGAGAAATCCGTCATTTAGACTCTATCAATCACCAGTTAGTATTCAAAAGCTCTTTTTCAACCAGTTTTACTCAAAGACAGCTAGAAACAGCGACCAGTACCATTCCTCCATTCACTCCAGAGGCCAGCTATACATGACAATAGATGCCCAGTGCTCTGAACAATAAGTGAGATCAATAAAAGATCAAAGATACACTGGAGACAGACAACTACTAAGCTCTTGAAAAGGCGTAATTAGTAATTATAAGTATATAGTATCTCAGCATGTTAGTGAAACCCCCAGACTGTCTGGGACAAAGTTTCCTCAGCAAAAAGAATGAGCTGCCCCAGAGGTGACCTAAAAACTGTCTCTCTGACATCCAAAAAGACAAAAAAAAGCAAATAAATCAACTGTTTTGATGAATACATTAAAGAAGTCACACAGAAAAAAAAACACAGTCTCTTTTACCACCTCAAAACACACATTAAAGTCTTTTACATCGGAATAGCCTATTGAAGATGTCACTAAATGTAGAAGATTCATTTTTTAGCCACATAAGGCTGTATCTAAGCTTTGTCCCCCTTTCAGATGACTCACACAAATAAAACTGTACAGGCCTAAAGGGGCAGAGCACAGTTTCTTTAAGGGTTTGCTTGGCCAGCGTGCTGGACTCTGACTCATGGTACCACAGTCAAGTGTGACATAATAGGTTTGGCAGTATGAGTAAAATCATGCGCATGTATGTGCGTCTGTGCCAGAGAGAGATGGCCACAGGTTTTCAAGGGCAGACTCATGTCTGCACTTGCAGTGAGTGCTGTACCAGCTGAGGTGCAGCTGTGTTTAGAGTCTTTGCCCCCCCTCCAAAATAAAAACCCTACTCTATCAGAAAGGCAACACCAATGAAAACACAAGCCTCCCACAGCAGTTATTCACAGGTCACCCACAAAACAAACTGATTGTTGTGTCGTGTAGTGTTGTGTCTGAGTGTGTGTGTGTGTGTGTGTGTGTGTATGCGTGTTGGTGGGGTGGGAGGGGGGCAGGGAGGGAATTGTGATATATGATCACAGGGCCTGGGAAGTGAAAAGAAAACAAACCTTAAGAAAGTTGTGGCGGCAGTATCCAACTACTCCTCATAACAGGATAGAACAGAAGCAGGATTAAACATGAATGCACATGTCTGTGTGATCTCTGTTAGGCTTTTGCTTTGTGATAACCATGAGTTTGCACAAATGAGTGAATGACAATAATCTAATCTAACAACTAGTATATCACAACAAAATGAGACAATCCTGCCATGGCTGGTTAAAACTGCCCTAAAGTTCTATGGTTTTACGCATGATGAAAGTGTAGAGTCAGTTGTATTTGAGGTAGACTCTGTGGTAAGTTTGAAATCCTAACCTCATTGACCCTATCCAAACCTCAGTCACACCTCACTGCAGGGCAAATAAAGTCAGAGATGCCTGCACTCCATATGTGCCAACATGTTTGACTGAGCAAGGGCACGCCTGTGAAAAATACCAGGGCCATTTGAGACAAGATGCTCTCCCTTTTGGAAGGGTTATTCTTTAATCGGAAACCAAATGTTTGTCAAGTTCATCCCTTTTATTTCCCAGTTAGTTCAAGCTCTTCAGGTTATCATTCTTCAATGACCAAAATTTAAAACTGCAACGAAGTCGCATTTTACAAAAGCAGACCAGGTGGACTGCAAATACTAGATTTGAGACACTATAAATCAACCAGTGAAACAAATTTATTTAGCTGGGTTTAAGCACACATGAAATGCATGCCCAGTACTTGCTGGATTTAACTTTCATGACATTAAGGGGGGGGGGGGGGGGGGGGGCTACCTGTAATGTATATTACATATGTCATTTTAGCATGGTGGCTATGCTGGGATGTCTGCATTTACTGCAATGCATTTAGAAGCATGGTACCCTGAAGCATTTGAGTCAGTGTGACTTGAGCCCTCTGAGACTGACAGGCAGCTCACAAACAGGATATAAATGTTCACAGACGTGTGTGTCACTAATCTCCCAGCCATTAAATCACACTGAACATGGGTCAACATGACTTCATTGCCTACTAAATATACAGTATAGAGGTCTGGCTTGGCAGCACTATATCAAAGTATTATTTAAGATACTATACATGCAGGGCAAATGAAAAGAGAAAATTGTTTCTATGACGATGACCTAAGCTGTATAAGGCAACAGGAATCCAGGTTACTCTGAACTACCAACCCCCCCCCCTTCCTAGTCCTCACCAGTCAGTGGAGACTTCTGGTTCTCTTCCCTGGTAAAGACAGCCAACCAAAATAGCTAGCAGGGCTAGAAGTTGTGCTGTTGGACACCAAGGCCTTGTCTTCCAAACAGTTTGTACAGCAAAGGCACTTAGTTGGCAACGATTGATACAAGCTCCTAGTGACAGCGTACAGCCTTGCTAACTGTTAAATTCTTTATCAATGCCACATGGGAGTCATCTAATGGGCCACTTGTTCTATCACAGACTTTCAAGGGCCCCCCTAAGCTCAGACACAGTAAGAACTTCTCAGCATCTGTTATTCAAACATGTATCAATTAAACCTTGCTTAGATTGGGATTATGTTGAATTTCAAGGTTTAGATTTGAGAATTCTCAGAGAAGTCTTTGCAACACCCCATGACGACATAATACAACTCTTACACATCAGCTTCAGTTTTACAGATACCAGGGGGAGAGTCTCCCACCAATTATCAGGTCATTGATTGTTAACAGGAGGAACGGTGCTTTTGACTGTGTTCGTCAACTGAAGAGTAATAAAGTGGTTTTATTACTGTTTTGTTGAAGTTGATTGATACTGATTACCTTCCATTTCAGGGATACCAGTAGCAGTTAGAGATCCCAGTGCTCAGTTGAGTTAAATGAGCCATCCAGCTGAAGACTTGGGAGACTTGAAAATGCAAAAAACAGATGCGCTGGTTCCAGATAATTCAATTAAGCTTCTCGTGTCATCTGAGGTGATCTTTAAAAACAATAGTAAAACTAAGAAAGCCATCTCAGATTACCACTTGGTTGTCTGGACAGCAACAGACAGGAACCCTTTCCTGTTTCTTGTTAGGAAACTGACTGTGTTTAACAATGCATCTGACTCAGGCTTCCCATAGAAGTTAAACTGTGTGTAAGAACTCAGAGTCATGCATGGGAAGACTTTCTTTAATCACGTGGTCCATGGGGCTTATGGAGGGCTCAGGATCAAGAGGGGTCAAAGGGCGTGTGTTTGCAGTCTTGCTAGCTTTGGATTACTCACTACAGTGTTCCTAGAACCTGAAACAGGTGTGGTGCTTGAATACAAAAAACAAAACAAAACACAGAAAACATGTAATTGATTTAAGAACCAGTGCCATACTCAATGCTGTGTTCATATAACCTTTTAGAATGCTAGATTCCTGGGGTGACATTCGATAAAATGTGACATTTTCAAGCTTTTTATCTTCATGATAGGCTACTGGAGAAATAAAAAGGAAACCTTAGCACTGTTGTAAGTCTGTCTGCAACTTATTTTTTTGCTCTAACTTAGCCGGTTTATAAGATTTTTAATTGTGCAGGTGATTATAGCAAATTTGCCAGATATTAAAAACATTTAAATATGTGAAATAATAAATAACCTCTAGGTGTCACAAATTCAGTGTGCACTGATCAGGCTTTACAGTAAAGTTTGTGGACTGAGTCTTCTGTCACGCAGATATGCACATTATCATTTTTGCTTTCCCATATCTCGAACACTTTATCACAGGTCTGGCAGGGCGAAGTGAGAGAAAACAACAAAGCAGACACCCCACCCAGAAGCCTTCCTAAGGTTCTCTTTACTAACTGAATGAGTTCACAATAGCTGACCCTACAACATAGTGGTATGAAACAGAACAATTACGACTTAATAGTGTTTCATCTGAATGGAGGAATTTTTCTTGTTTCACTGAAATGTATGTCATTAACATATTTATACACAAGAGGTCTGGTCAAAAGGATTAAGAGTGCCCTTAAGAAATTCTGTATTAAGCTCCATAATGTTTAAGGTGCACCCTGAGACCATGAAATACTGCAATTTAAAACACGTGATGTCATCAGTTCGTCGATAAATCATTCAAACTTTTAGAATGGAGCAGGACATACAAAGAGTCAGTTCATATTCTGCGTGATTTTATGTGTAAGATACAAGAATCCAGAACAATTATGACATATGAGATCTTTTTTTTTTTTAAAATATGCGAACTGATGTATATTTAAAAGCAAAAATATATCAACAGAGTAAGTATGCAGCAGTAAACCATGAGTGTAGGCGGCATGAAAAAAAAAAAAAAAAATCAAAGCCATTGATTGTGGACACCACAGCCGTGGACGAACAGTCAAGGTGTATAAACACAAGAGCTTAGAGAAATAAAAGTTGATAAAGTTAACAGACATGCAGACGCCACTAACACCAACTATGAATAGCTTGTTTCTATGGACAAATTTAGATCAGGAATAGAGCACTTGCAATACATTCGTGCAAACTGAAATTTCGCTTTATTTTGGGACGATATGGGTTTAAGAAAAAACTGGTGATTTAAGTGTTTCAATTTTGGCAAACCACGATCGCGATTTCAGTTTATCATCGAAGTTCCAAGAGAACACGCTGCAGAGAAAGCCCATCCCAAAACCACTTTTACCATTTGAAGAACGTTTTAGCGATCGTTTATAAAGTCGCTGTGTAGAGTAAGCACGCCTTTCCCAAAGAAACTTAGATTTACATGGGTTGAAAGGTGCTAAAGTTCGCCACTAAAAGTAACCGTTCGTCCAAAAATGAAATTATACAACTTCCTTTTATAGGTACAGTGCACAGGAGAGCAGAAAAGGTTAAGGTTCACTTACATTAACAAGATGCGACACTAGTATCGAGTAGATAAGAAGAAGTCCTATCCGTGTCCCCATTTTCCAACCGACCCAGCACTGACTTCGCACGCTGGGAGAGGGAAAATCAAGGTCCGTCACTTGTGGCCACTGAGTAATTTATTCTGAACACTTTTTATACTTTTTTCTGTAGTGAGTCTGTTGTGGTTTCTCTACCCCACTCCCGGTAGGGTTTCATTCACCAGAAGTAAATCCGTATGCTAGTATGACTAATTACGGTAAAATAAAAGAAAAAACGGAAGCCTGGGTAGAGATATCAGATCCGCTCTTATGGCTCCACTTTCTTCTACACTCCGAAACTTCGACATGCATTGCCAGCACGATCCGCTTGAAGTGCGATGATGTTGGGATAGGATAACTTAGGCTACTATACGACACACTGCCCTGAGTAAAAAGCGGAATGGAATGCAGGGAGTGCTGGTTAGCATAGCATGAGATCCCACAGAGAGCAAAATGCCACCTACATCTCAAAGAGGACTTGCGTTGTGAGGATATATAAATTATGACTTTACTGTAATACTTTGATGATATGATAAGCGTCAGTCGTTTATCGCCATGTCATTATAGTTATGAAATCTCTGATCTGCATATTCTCCATATATTTTAATTTAGACTGTATTGTCTATGAAACCGGATAAAGTAAATATTTTCTTAGTTTTATCATAAATGGCAAACACTGTAGCCTCACGATATGATTATTGTCTTAGATCCCAAAATCAGTGTTATGTTTGCGTCTGCATAACATACTTATCTTGAGACACTAACTGACCATTCTGTAATCATTTTAAATGTATGCGTATCACATCACAGATGTTATCCTCATTGGAGAATGTTACCTTGATTATTATTATTGTCATTATTTACTATAGTACAAATTATTGTGCACCAACGTGTGTTACAGTAGGCACTATACAATAATATATTACAAAATTCGGGAGGATGGAACAATGTTAATAAATAACGGACTACCTCTCAGCTAATTCGATGTCACGTAGGCCTACTTCACCAGAGTAAAGTAATATCGTAATCATAGTTTCATAGTCTAAACATGGGCTTAATCCTTTAGCGTTACATAGACAGTGCTTCTTTACTTAGAGCATTAGCTGAAACCATAATTTTAGTGTATCCATTCGAGAACCAGAGTTATCCTTTTGTGCAAACTTAATATAGTTGCGCCCTCTGGTGATTGCGCAACGTATTAAGTATTGGACATGACCAGTGTTGCAGCCGCAGAACAAAAATGTGCCATTTTCAGCTATAGCTGTCCTTGCAACAGCACTAATCAAAAGTAGCACTATAGTTAAAAGCCAAAAGCAGTCGTCATAGACAGGTCAATCTGCTTGACAAAACTGAGCAGTACAGCAGTCTCTGAGATCCAAATGATAAGCCTGTATCTTTAACGCGATGTTTTGAATTTCAAAGAAAGAAATAATAATGATAATAATAATGATAATAATAATAATAATAATAATAATAATAATAACAACAACTTTGAAAGGCAAGTTCTCGGTTTGGATTGTTTCAAGGTCGATTGGCTGAGTTCATCTCATGAGCTGTCTGCAAACTGTTCAGTAAAATCAATGACATTTTATTTACATTGATCAGAAAAGAACAAGCAACATGCGTGGGGTTAACTGACTGCTTACAGTAGTAATTCTGGCCTTTCTAGCAGTAATCTACGCAGCAGTCAACCAGTTCTATGCCATGCTTTGCAAAGTGAACGGGAGGAAATTATATGCTACCGGACCTCCAGAACTCACAGAAGAATGCCAAAAATGTTCTTGGACATCTGGCATGAGTGCGAGGCTCTCTGACCAGCGATGAATAACGTGCGGATCACCAGTATCATTCTGAGGTCTGATTAGAGAAATCACATCCGTAATTGTGTAGTATTCGTCCTTTTCAGAACATGTACAGAGAGCAGCTGCTTTGAATTTAGAGTTGAACTGCTCAGCTGGATCTACTCAAACCACTTCAAAGCAGGACAGGGTAAATAGCCAACAAGAGACTACGCTTTCTGAAAGCGAAGTCTTTGTGTCCATGTTTCTCAAAGCATGTCATATGATTTTGCAAAGCATGCCACAAAACGTGGGGCTGAGGTCATTCTAATCAATGAATAAAATAAACAAACTTCAGCATCAGTATTCCCATCTAATACAAAACACTCAGGTACTCCAAGGGCAATACTGCTAATGTAAATACATAACACAGAAACACCCTTAATTTAGCTTACCCAAAACAAAAAGTTTATTCATTGCCCTAATGACCAGAAAATGTAAAGCATGTAAATATTCACTCAGCTCTGAACGTGCGCAAATACGTGCTCCAAAGGCACCATGGGAGTTGAAGTCTATCCGAACGATCATATGCCCTTCGAAAAACCGCTTGACTGTCAAAAAATTACCACCTCTGGACTAAAGACAAAATATTGCTTTTGAAATTTCCCAAATTCTTGCATTAGTACAAAGAGAAAACTATCAAATGGCGCAAAATCATTTGTCTAAATACCCACGCTGGCAGTACTTGATGCTGCCACAAATTTGAAGCGTAATATTTAGCTAAGCACGCAGGCCTGCAGCACAGTGTTGGGGAGAGATTTATTTGACAAAATAAAAGACACATATAAAGAATGACCTTAACATGTATCATACCTCATATTGTAGAAATGACCTGCATGAAAACGTTGACGCACAGCGTAAGGGTTTTCATCTGGGATTTAGGATTTTACTGAAATGTTTATTTTGAAAATGCACACAGTAACGTTTTGAAAGGACAAAATGAATTGGTTGCCTTTGCAATAACGTGAAAGAGCAAACTGTTAAGCCATAACACATCATTTGTTTGTCCTGTTTGATGATGTACTCTGTATTTGGTAAACAATGTTATGCATAGTAACATTGTATAGTTCACTAATTGTTAAACTAAACATTGGTTTTTGGTACTGGTAGGGCCTTTAGTGCGTCTTATTTTAGTGTGATACTGAATCCTCTCAATTTCAATCACAAGAGAGGGGAAATCCTCATACATGTAATAACTGTCTCTTCAATATCTTGTATGTTTATGTACCATACAAATAAGGAACTGTGAGCAATTCATGAACTATAACCATGTATAATCTGGCAGTGCATGCACTGTTATGAGAATACAGGTTACAGGCTAGGCATCATCACTACTAAATGTGCCTTTAAAATATTTCACCATGCCAAATTAGAACTAAAGACTTCAGAATAAAGCAACAACAAAATATTCCTGTGTGAAAAACTAACTAGCAGATTTATGAAAGTTTTTGGTCAATGAAAGGTCTAGAGGACAGTAAGAAAACACACACACACACACACACACACACACCCACACACACAAAGTGAATGAATACTTTCCCACAAAGAAAACCTTGCCTTATTTTTAGAAAAAGTTCTCAGAATTGTCTTTCACATTTTTATGCTGGTTATTTTCAGTTTTTCCCTTCACTTAAAAAAGTCAGGGCTATAAAAAGCCAAAAGTTTTAGAAAATACCAAATGCAGATATGATTCTCAGAAACTAGACCAGCACCAAGACATAATGTTAATCTGCTCTCTGCTTGAACAAACAAATACAGCACCATTTCACTCAATCTAATTAAAAACATTTTGTTTCCATAACAGCATATCAGTACAGACAGGCAGGTTTGAAAGTGGTTAGAACTATTCCTGTCAGGTCTTCTTAGCTTGGAAATAGAGAAGTTTTCGCAGGAAATTAAAAGATCCAGGCATCTGCTTATAAAGGCCTTTAGCAGAGATTTGAGAGACTTCGTTGTTCACCTGGAAACAAACAGTGGACAGAAAGTTAAACAGAGCTTTAATGCTATGAGCTTTAGTCCTTTAAAAATGATTCAAAGAGATCTTAAATGATTTCATTTCACAATTAACATAAGATTTCAAAGAATTAAAGAACAGAAAAGAAAATGAGACCCACCATCATTAACATGGTCACCAGATCATCAGTGGCAGCATTTTCCTCCAGTATTTGATCCAGGGTTTCCACATACCAGGAGCCAGTTTGTGTGTCCCTCCATGAAACATAGCCTGGGTAATCAGAGCAACAGGTCATGTGACATTCATACCAATACTCCCTTCTCTTCCACCTGTTATAGAGCAGTGTTTAATGAGGATCTGCATAGTACTCTACATAGTACAAAATTCATCTATGTGACAAGGACTGTGCAAGAAGCTTAATGGCATGACAACTGACAGTGGTTTTCGTTTCTAACTAACTTCCCACAGACCTGGGAAAGTGGAATAAGACACCAGGATATCACTGGGTGTAGGCAGAGAGGCCCTGGCATCTGGCTCATCAGACATGCTGAGAGAGTCACTGCTGGAGGACATGGGAATGGCGTCTGTTTGGTCATCTGTGCCTCCAAATGAGGGCTTCACCTCATCCGGTGTTACTTCAAATCCTATGTCCTTCTCACCTGTAAACACAAGGCAGTTACACATAAAAATGTAAGTCATGTCTTTTGTAACTAACATCACTGCCTCATTCCTTATCTGCTAATGAACAAATGCAATGCAATATTGGTGTAAGTTTGGTGCAATATTGGTGTCAGTCATTTCTCTCTCTTGGACAGGCTCACCTCCTCCACAAGCCTGAATGAAGAAGAGTTTAGGTTTTCCCTGCAGTGATGGGCAGTTCTGGCCATTGAGGTAGTTTGTGATGATCTGAACTGGAACTGAAGGGCCATCCACTCCATGCACGGCTCCGGGAAAACGATTATGACTTGCCTTGATAAATCACAGACAGCACTTAGGCACGCAACACTTCCTATATAGGTTTTGAGATTAAGATTTTCTAATGATTTTAAAATTGAATCAGAGACTACATGTTGCCACACTAACAGGGAAGGCATCAAAGATTACACAGACGATGCATTAGACTCATTCATGTTAGAGAGAAGTGAAAACAAACGTTTAACAAAGAAGTCACAGAAGTCTACATGACACACGCCTTACCTCAGTCCCATGAGAGAGAATGATAACCACACAACAGTCATATGCAGAATGATCCCTTTTAGCTAACGTTGACAATTCATGCCTTATGTGCTATGAAAGAGAAAACCATCGAGTAATTAGTCCGTTTGTTTAATTCATCAGCATAATATCAAATCAGTAATTTGTCAGAGAACATTTGATCTCTATTCTGCATAGAGTCTTTCTGTATTCACAGAATAACAGATGTGAAACATTTACTTTTGCTTTTAGGTTCCTCTTCACAACAGTTTCAAAGTTGAGAGACTTGAATCTCCTCTCCAGCTTGTTACAGTCGATGTCAGAGCCTTTACGATCTTTCAGGTCAGAGAGGGGGTCAAACTCCACATTATTTATGATCAGGCAGAGTCCACATGGGCTAGCATCCATTTTATAGCTCTGAGAGCATATGAGAGAGAGAAAAAAAACATTTATTATAAGGAAACCAATATTGTACATGGAAAACAGAAGTGACATTTACATTTAAGTCATTTAGTGAGAAGAAAGTATTATGATGTAGTAACCTGGATGCTGTCGCGTCTCTGTCTCCCTGGTGTAGGTTTTAAGGTTTCCTTTTCAGGGGCTATGAACATATATATTCTTTAGTTCTGATATTCTTAATTTAATCAGTGAGGTAACATTTAAATCCAAATTTCTATGAGTAATGTTACAGTTCTATCAGTCAGTGAAGAAAACCCTCACTCTTAAATGTAGACTCACATGGGCTAGAAGGGATGGGTTTTGCCAGTTTCTCTGGATACAGTGGCACTTCTCTTGGAGGAATGACATCACCTCTGTCACACTTGTCTGTGTCAGTTGGAGTGTCTGTCGATCCATTAAATAAAGAATAAATGCTGTAAGAATGAAGAGATTTGAATGTACACAGGCAGACATTATGAACTGCACTCACAGATAGGTACTGGCATAGGAACCGGCCGCACAGGAGTGGACACAGGGTGTGTGGAGGGGTTTCCACCTTGTAGGAGATCCACCAACAAAGGATCCCCAGTTTCACGAAGGCACTCCAGAAACGCTGGGAAAGCCTGACTCCCTCTCGTTTCCAGATCCTTAACCAACTGTCTAGCTTGATCGCGTCTGGTTCCAGACCCCTGATGGATGGAGGAGACATTTTTGGTATCAAATGAACTGCTGTGACTGCTGACTGAATTAGTCTGCTGTAAATAGCTTAAATAAAAGGTCTTTTTTTGTTTTAACATCTACAGGAAAATGGTTTCTGTTTTCCTCCTGGTAAGTTGGACATCACCTTAATTGTATAAGAGGTCCTCATTACATTGTAAGAACAAGAGGTTTTTTTGTTTTGTTTTGTTTTGGGGTTTTCTGTTTGTTTGTTTTTGGTTTTTTAATATCGCCTTTTCCGTGTTAAGCAAAGCAAAATCTCTATTACCCGGATCTCGTCGATCATGTCTTGGGTGAAGATGCCCCGTGTCAGAAGCCCATCGCAGATATCAGTCGGATTTAAAAGCTCCACAAGTTTGTTTCTGTATCGCTGAAGAATCGCTCTATGTCTAGGATCCATACTGTGAAGAAGAAAAGGTTATATCAACTTATCATGCAGTAGTAAATTCGCGACACGCGTCTCAAAAATAAAATAAGCTTAGGACTCCATAAATGTAGCTTTTGAAATTTCGGTGGGCGGCAGCAAAGACAGCTTGTAAGTTGTCAATTTATAGCAATATACGTATTATCATAGAGAGCCAACCTATGACTATCAACGCGTATAAAATTATACCCTACCTGCATTTCAACGAAATTCATTCAAAGATGAAATTTTCGTTCCTCTTCCTTGTTTACGTTACTGCACTTGTCTCTGACGTCAACTAGAAACAGGGTTCGTTCACACAGCCTGTTCTTCTGCCTGTTCACAATACGGACCATGACGGAAATGACAGAGATGACGACCTATGAGGCCGTCTACTGTTTTCGACGCGTATGATTGGTCTGTTTTCTGGGGTTAGGTTTGGTTTTAAAGCGGCCACATATCTGTCTCAGAAACTTGTGATGCAATACTATGGCCAGTACTATTATCACAACTATGATGCAGTACTATGACCACAACTATCAGCTCACTGCCATAAGATTCACACAGCTCTCCTTCATCAATATTAAATAGGACACTATGCTATCACAAGTCACGACTAGCTAGCGAGCCAGAAGCTAAACAACCGGATTGGATGGCTAACTTTAGCTGATACTAGCCAACTATCTTGCAAAGCAAACTATGCCTATATCTCTCAAATGCAGTTAAGTAGGTATAACTAATTGCATTTCATTTTCACACGTTTGAAAAAGGGGATTGATGCTGTACTAACCACTTCAGCAACACACCGTTAAACTGTAGCCTACAGCTCCTCCAATACTGATGCGCAACAGAGTGCTGTCAAAGGTGGGTTTTGAACTGACACCCTTTAAGAACACTTTACTTTTATTGTTTTGTTGAGAACAGTGCCACTCTGAAGCAACAGAAACGTTCAAGAAGAAGTTCTATTATGTTAATGTAAGGGTAACTCATCCTACGGAGCGCAAGGCTGTATTTATTATGTAACAAACGAGCAGAACTGATGTCGGATAAGTGTAACCAACTGCTTTGCTTTACAGGTGTTTTGTTAGATGACTCACACCTCATGAAGTAGCTTCTGCTTTAAGTCAAGTAGACACACTAAATCAACAGTGTTCATAAAGGTCTACATACAGCAATGATAACTCAATATTAATGATGGTTTGTAAGAGAGAGACAGATATGCCTTTTTCTCACATGTTTCCCCTACCCCTAGATGTTTCAGTTCTAACACAAATCTAGTTAACATGAAGGCCACAGACCCTGGCTACCAATTTGGCAGCACCCCTATTAGTTTTGAGTTTGGGCTGGACATCAAGCCATATTAATCTAGTATCACGTAATGGTTTTAAAACTAAAACAATCATGTTCAGCCATCATGAAATCGAAACAATCATTTTGGCCTTCAAATGCTGGCAGTTAGCAATCAATCATGCCTGAATTGCTTTATTTATCACAGTTCCGTACACATAATTTGCTACAGCTTCGGTTAGGGTTTAGAAGGCTGTTATGAGGTTGTCATGGCAGCCACAGTTTTCAAGAAATATCCTCAGTCACATGACGGGTATGTAATGCCATTTAACTCACTCACTATCTAAGCCGCTTATCCTAATTAGTGGGTGCTGGAGCCTATCCCAGCGCTCATAGGGCGAAAGGCAGGGAAACACCCTGGACAAGTCGCCTGTCCAGAGTCACACCAAGAGCAGAGCCGACCAAGAGGTGCTGTGAGGCGACAGTGCTGCCCACTGCGCCCCTAATGCCATTTAAGTCATTATTAAATAAATACATAAATAAACTAATTGCTATGAAATATATAAACATGGCTATGAAATAAATCCTGAAATAAATGAGGCAATAAATATATAAAGGTATAAATAAAAGTAAATTTATATATATAACTATATTCGTTTTTTATTTCAAAATGACGTTTTTCAAATGACTACTTTTATTTATTTCAGGATTTATTTCATGGCTATATTTACTTATTTACTTATTTATTTAATAATGATTTAAATGGCATTCCATAGGAGGTGCTCGACCCAATTAAAAAAATGCCCAGTTGTGGATTAAAAAGTGGGCGTAGTTTGTACAGTCGTCCTGGTATTGGTAGGCAATGCTGCACAGTTTTTGCGCAGAAAATCTGGGCTAGCCGTACATGCAATGATCCACGTGAACCAGTCCAAAATCTAGCAGCTGAAGTCAGCTGTCGTAGGAAATAGCGGCTAGCTCTGAAAATACGGTGCCATTTCATCGGGATGCGAGTACACAATATTAGAATTTTATACAGTGCAACTCTAACAATGACATTGTCAGAGTCTGTTCCAAACTGCAAACGCTTTTAATGTGAATGGCTGCAATAGCTTTTAAGCGTATTCATTGAGCTGTATGGTTGGTTTACCTGGGATGTGGATTTAACTTGGATGGATATAGCCATGGATATAGCTTGCTAGCTGGAAGACCGTTACGACACAGAGAGCAGCTACATGCCTGGTTAGCCAAACTAGCTTCTTAGCAAGTCGCCAAGGCTTTAGAGGACAAGGTAATGTGAACATATATATGATTAATTTGTTAATTATCTTGCTTCATTTCATGACATAAAGGAAACCCTTACTGTCAGGCGTTTTCCTTTTTGTCAGAGAGCGTGACGCTCGTCCTTCCAGTTATCCAGGAGTCAGGAACCACCTGGCGAGAAGCAAGATAGAGCTGTTATTGTCATTATTTTGTTTCAGCAGTTTCGTGACTTTCCTCAGTCAGATCGTGTTTACCTACCGACTGCTGTTTAAGGTTATCTGCTCTGACAATGCATTTTGTTTCTCCCTCTTGATAGCAGATATGGCTAGATTGAAGATGCTTTTGATATTGCATTCTGTGATGATACTTTGCCTGCTTGTGGCTGGCCCGGTGGAACCCGCTGCTGAATTTGACCCTTACAAGACTCTAGGTGTCACTAGAAGTGCAAGTCAGGCTGAAATAAAGAAAGCATATAAGCGCCTAGCCAAAGAGTGGTAAGGCTGTTTTATGAATCGATACATTATGAGGAAACCATATAATGAGTGCTCAAATTTATGTCAGCTAATATTCTGTTTTGATCATTTGTGATAACAGTTTTATTGTGTCTTTGTCAGGCATCCAGACAAAAACAAAAACCCTGAAGCAGAAGATATGTTCATAAGGATTACTAAATCATATGAGGTAATATTTTCTCCTGCTGACACCATCAGGTCAGACTGTGTATTCTTTATTCTGATCCACAGTTTGCCTCATTTTAGAATGACTTGCTGGTGTGCATTTTTGTTCCCCCTTCTCAGATTTTATCGAACGAGGAGAAGAGAGCAAACTATGATCGCTATGGGCAGGCTGAAGACAGTCAGCCTCACGGACACAGCCACCATGGCTTCCGTCACTTCCATGACAACTTCTACTTTGAAGAGTCCTTCTTCCACTTTCCCTTCAATAACAAGGGAGGCCGGGATTTTGCTGACAGCAAGTATAATCTCCACTTTAACCAGTATGTCAATGACGTCGTGCCAGACAGCTTCAAACGACCCTACCTCGTCAAGATCACTTCAGACTGGTGTTTTAGCTGCATCCACATTGAACCTGTTTGGAAAGAAACGGTGCAAGAACTGGAACCTCTTGGTACGGATAAGGAATACTACCCAACACATTCGTATTATGTTTTATTCAATTAAAAATAATCATATTTAACAGTCATGCATTTGCTGTAATTGCACTTTTGTATAGGACATGTCTGAGCCGGTCTCCTTGAGCTTCTCTGGCTTTTGATGTAGTGTTTTCATTTATGCATGCTGTGAATAGGGGTTGGAATTGGCGTGGTGGATGTTGGCTATGAGCGACGCTTGGCTAATCATTTGGGAGCACATCGTACCCCATCCATACTTGGTGTGATCAATGGCAAAGTGACATTTTTCCACTATGCCGTAGTCAAGGAGCACCTTCGCCAATTTGTAGAGGACCTCCTCCCACAAAGACTAGTTGAGAAGGTAAGTGCAGTTTTGCAGTTCTCTCTCTCTCTCTCACTGGCATGTTTTGTTAGCATTAACAGATCACTTAGTGTTTGCTAAAACACACTCCGTGCTATTTGTAAGTGCTATGTTAATTACATACTGTGGAATATTCCTGTTTCAGGTCACTGACAGAAATGACCATCAGTTTTTGAACAGCTGGCATGAGGTCAACAAACCACATGTTCTATTATTTGATCAAGTCTCTGTCGTTCCTCTTCTCTACAAGGTAGGCTCTAATAATCAGTCACAGACATAACTTCATTACTTGTACATTTTTTTCTGCCCAATTTGCATTAATACAACTTGTGCTTTTTTTCTTTTTCCCCTTCTTACTGGTAGCTGACTGCATTTGCCTATAAGGATTATGTGCAGTTTGGTTATGTGGACCAAGGCCTTGCAGAGACAGCCAATTTGGTTAAACAATTCAATATAAACACCTATGCCCCAACCATGCTTGTCTTCAAAGAGAATATAGACAAACCAGCTGACATAATACAGGTAGACCAGTTCCTCTGTTTGATCCTCTTCCTGCTGTCTTAAATAACTCAGTAGAGATACTGTAACAGTGTCAGTAGTTGTCTCTTAGACAATGACCCTGTTCTGTTGTTGCAAATTACAGTATTAACGGTATTTGACTTCTTCCAGGCTAAAGGGATGAAAAAGCAAATAATTGACGAATTCATCTCAAACAACAAGTTCCTCCTTGCTCCTCGTCTGGTGAACCAGAAACTCTTTGATGAGCTTTGTCCAGTCAAACAGTTCCATCGACGCAGAAAGTAAGACAACTCTATCGCTGATCTAATGTACTCAGGATTATGTTTAGACACTGAGAGAGATTTGATTAGCAATCATAAGGATATCTTTAAAAAGATGTGTTTAACTATAAGTCAACTTAAGACCTTAGTGATCAATCCACAGATACTGTGTCCTGTTGATCACTGGTGAAGAGGAGTCATTTGCCACAGGAAATAAGGCCTTCCTTGCTTTAGCTTCAGCCAATACCAAGGATGTTCTGAGGTTTGCTTATGTCTACCAGCGTCAGCAGCAACAGCTGTGTGACATTCTCTTGAAGAACAAGGACAGCCCTCCCCCACAGGTGTGAGCTTAAACACACATTTTGAATAACATGACATTGTACATGGAAAAGTAATGCCTGAATTAGCTGTGTGTCATGGTATCATTGTGCAATGATATTTATTGTCCTCATCCCCCCTGTATGTAATACAAGTCATGCACTGTACAGTGAAGGGGTAAAAGTGTCGTCAGAGAGTTTTACTGAGTTCTGCCTTTGGCTGTGAAGGTGGTGATTCTGGAGCGACGTAATGGAGCAGGGAAGGTCCTGTATAAGCCTGTGCTGGGAGGCTGGAACGGGAGCGAGGAGGATAAAAACCGGCTGCTGGAGGAGCTGGAACGCTTGCAGAAAGACCCATCCATTCTGATCTATGATGCCATGCTGCCTGAACTCAACAATGAGTTTGCCTCTGTGAGTCTCCCCAGGCCTGCTTTGAATGAAGCATCTTTTAAAATGAAGGAAAAAAATTAGCACTGACCTTGTTTTACAGTCCCTGCAGAGTTCAACTGTTAGTGCAGTTATTAGGACAGCTAGCGCCAAAAAGGGCTAATATCATTTAGATATTAAATGATTTTGTGTTAGCCATGCAGGAATCATTGAGAATTTACAGGATTGTTTTGATGTTTATGATAACCATGAGGATTACCCATAAGTCTGTATGACTCAGACTGCCTGGAATTTAAATATGATGTGTTGTGTGCTCCCAGATGTTTCTCATACGATGGATTTACACAGCCTATGATTACCTGTCTGAAATTATAGATGATCTTCTGCATAATAACTGGTAAGTGCTGTTTTGTTTTTTTTTTCTCAGTTTTTTTCTTTGCTCAGTGGCTTTCTTTGGACCTAGTTTGTGATTTTCGTTTTTCTTTTTTTGTCACCTCAGATCTCCAAATTTTGACAAAATAGTTTTCCAATTCAAAACTTTTCTTTTTTTACATTGTTGTTGTTTTTTTACACAGGCGTGAAATGATGCCACTCCTTTCACTGATTTTCTCTGCACTCTTCATCCTGTTTGGCACAGTGGTTATCCAGGCTTTTAGGTAGGATATGTAACCACACCGATTCCTCTGCTCCTGAGGAAGATTGTCTAGACACTTCTAACTCTGCTTTTTACACATGGTTTCAGTGACTCCAGTGAAGAGAAACAATCAAAGCCAAAGACCAAAGAACCATTAAAGACAGAGAATGGGTCCCCAGGCACTGCTAATACTTCAAGGTAATTCTGAACAGTGTCTTGGAATGTGCATTTAGCACAATAAACCAGATAGCATGAGGCTTCCATAATTCCAGAGCAAACATTTTCTCAAACATGCGTAAACCTGATTCCTCATTAATCTTTGTGCAAAAATTAGTTGGTAATTAATTAGTAAAATATGATGACATAATTTTGAATATGTCACTAGCTTTTTCAATGTTTTTTTTTTCTAGCTGGTTCCAATCTACAAATATTACTGCTTAGGTATTTTATATTGTTGTTTACTATTTCGAGATTATGATCTTTGTGGGTTTTTTTCTTTTTAATAAACAGTCGCCCACCGAAGAAGAACTTTGTAGAGGTAACTGAACTGACTGATGTGACTTACATGAGTAACCTGGTGAAACTGAGACCTGGACACATCAACGTGGTGTTAGTGCTTACTGATGCCACTAAGAACATTCTGCTCAGCAAGTTTGCCAAGGAGGTGTACTCTTTCACTGGGTTAGTCTTCCTCTTTTTACCTGTGACTGGCATGACCTCTGCTGGCAAAAAGGTCAGACACAAACTTTAAGACTAATTGGATGACAATCTGGCTTTGAACAGCCATGACAAGCTGGTGAAAGTAGGTTTCATAAGTTGAAAGAAAAAAGAAAGGCAAAGTAGTGGAAAAGCCACAGTAATTACCAGTGTAGGTTCTTGAGGTGTAGTTGTTCAGTGTCATGAGGGGGAATCCAGCATCACACGTAAAAATGGCAGTATATTAAATGTAGATTGATAGATGCATAACAGGTAACAAGACAACATGCAGTAACAAATATTACAAAACATTTTACTGTGGTTAGATGTAAGATAATATTCTGTGAAAAATATTGTAGTCATGAACGTCATGGGATGTCATAAACAAAGTTTTAATTTAGAGAATACTTAGGCTATGAGTAAATGGTTTGTAATTGTTGTTTTGTTTTTGTGTTTAGGAGCCTGACATTGCATTTCTCCTTCCTGAACGTGGACAAGCACAACGAATGGATGTCCACGCTCATGGAGTTTGCACAAGACGCCATGCAGATGGACACGGACGAAGACGAGGGTGGAAATCGCAAAATGGACTACACGGGGTACGTGCTGGCTCTCAACGGCCACAAGAAATACCTGTGCCTTTTCAAACCCGTCTACACGGGCGAGGACCTGGACGGCAAAGCGGACGAGGACACAGGTGGCGCCAGGTCAAAGTCAGGTTCACGGGACGAGCACCAACATCGGAAAGGCATGACACGTTCACGCTCCACCTCCCTCCAGATCCACCACAAACTGGACCGACTGGGCCTGTGGATGGAGCGACTGATGGAGGGCACCCTTCCTCGATACTACATTCCCGCCTGGCCCGGACTGGACAAAATCACCGTCAGTAAATAGGAGCTTGTATAGGAGCAGTTGTATATGTAGCTGCTGTGTTGGTTTCTACACATTTGCTGCATTTGCTGAAATGTGATGTTTCGAGCTACTGCCGGCCACACAGAGGAGAGTCAGCTCGGAATTCTTTGTCTCTAAATGAAGGTGGACAGTGCTGCTGAGCTAGCGTCAGAATGGTGACTGATTGGACTGGGCCGCTGTACAAAAAAAAAGTCCAGGTTACTAGTGAAGCAGAAATCCCGCTCAGTGAATAGGTGTACTTCAGCTGCGTTCGTATGGACAACCATTCTAATTAAGCCCCAAATTCAATATTGACTTCATTCAACCAAAATGCTGGTTTCCACCACTTCTTTATTAGCTTGAGGCAGTTCTGCTTAGTTGAGAAGTTTGCTCTTGATAACAAGGCGTTAAATCGTTAAATCAGATGTATGAGATAAGAGCGTGGATCTCAGCAAATACAGCAAAAAAAAAAAAAAATCAACATTTCAGCCAAGATTGACCTGTTTCTTCTCAAGCATGCTATCCTGTACTTACTTGCTGCTATTTTAACCCTTAGTGTAACAAACTGAATCACTGTGGAACCAAGAAGAACAGTAACAATCTCATTCTTATATTTGATAGTGACCAATCTGAGATTTAGGTTATATTTTGTCCTGGTGATATTTGTGTGGGTTGTTCTTCATAATCTGTGCAATATATGACCTTCCATTGAGCAATCTGCTGCTGCCCTATCCTTATTTTGCTAATCCATATCATAGACTATTTGTTTTGTCTTGTTGGTGTGGCCTGGTATGGTATGTTCATATTTTGGTCCAGTCATCTGCTGAAGTGTGGCGTGTCCTATGCATGACCTCTCAAAAAGCCTCTTATTGACTGCATTTGGTCTCCTTACAACTCGCCTTTCTTGGACGCCACTTCGAAGTCGAAATCTAAAACAACCGTTTAATTGTACAAAATGTATATGTAATATGGAATATAATGTGTACATGTTAGTGTGAGACTATACTTTATTAAGATACTGTTACCTGTTTAGCTCATTTTAATTTATTAGATCATCTGTATAGCAATAGGAAAGACAAGTAAGGCTTGGAATAGGTTTTTGGGGGGTTTTTTTAAGTTGTTGAGTTTTTTTTTTTTAAATTATTTTTTGGAATTCGCCCAGATTTCAGAGGGCAGCACAGTTTCGATGGGAAGTTGCAGAGTTTCATATCAAGTTTGGAAGAAGTACATTAAAAACAGACGTGTTTTACGTTAACTGCATTATCTCCTGCTCTGTATGGACAGCACTCACCCCTGTGGGAGGTGCCCTGAGAGGTTTCAGAAATTTTATACTCAGATATCTGTGTTTAAAATGTGAATGGTATTTGCACTAAACACCAAAGCCAAAGGCACCAGGAGGTTATTGGTTAATGTAAGACCTTGCAATGGGGCTGGAATTAATTTAAAAAAAAAAAAAAAGTCATTACCACTGATACAATAAAAGGTTGCATAAATGGTTAAGATTGGAAAAACAATGAGAACTAGTTAGTGTAGGAAGTCTTAATGTAATAACTATACATAAAGTAATAATATCATGTAATGTTATGTTTGTAATGTGAGAAGAATGCTCAACACATAATGTAATAACTTTTGGGGGAAATGTAATCAGTTTCAGTGTAATGAGGTAATATATGTTGGTTATTACATAATAAACTTGGTAACAGGTTTGATGAGTAAGGCACCAACTTTAACATATAATGTCATAAGCCACTGGTATCTCTGTTTTATTAATGTGAATCTATTTCAAGTGTGAAATTACAAGTCAGATACTTGAATTCTTGACCTAAATGTGACTGTTCTCTATATATGTTGTACACACCATCTGTTCTGTTGTGCGTAGTCCTAGTAGGGGTTTGAAATTCTAAGGGTTATGAACCAGAGGACAAAGGATCATCTGTGGTCATAGCAAGGTCAAAAAGCAAAGCTTGTCCTGTTCTTCTTGTTATTAAGGGTTGAAGCAGAGGAGCGGCAAGCATTCCACTGTTTTTCTTACGAACATTTTATTATTTGGGTGTCCAAGCAGAAAAGGTGTGGAAATGTAATTGTTTGCATTCTGTTCTTTATTTTTTCATTTTAATTTTATACTAATGGTGATCCAAACAACACATCTGCTGGAGCCCTCATTTCTCTTGCAGTTAGTGGCCTATTTCGATCAATCACAGCTTGACAGAATCCCTCAAGTCCCAGAATCAGTCATTATATCAAATACCTGGTGTTTGACTAAAGCATCACTGTCTCATGGACACATTGAGTGATTCTCGCTGAACTTGATAGACATATCTTTTCTAGAAGTTATGTGCACAAATTGGTGGATCTTGGTCACCAGGTGGAGCTATAACATTGGAGAGGATAAAAATGTTAACTCCCATGCAGTTTATCCAATGAGACTTGCAAGATTTGTAACTCCCATAAAGGAGCTGTGTCTCCTACTAAACACATGGACACATTCCACAGGATTGTGTGAGAACCATGAAGGAACTAAAATAAGCCAAGACTGATTGCCAGGATAGTGCACAGAGAAATATATAATAAACAATTAGGCTGAGTGGAAATTAAAAGAATAACAAGGAACCAGAATATTACAGAATGTTTATCTATTGCTAAAACTTTATTCAACAGTTTGATTATTCTATCAGGTATTCAAATCATACCACTCTTTTGGCTGTAAATACATTGACTAGATCCTACGGTATTTGTATGTAACCTTTCCTCAGAAAGCTTTTATCTGTGAACAGTAGCTTGCTACCCATGCAAAACAGTTTGGCCATCCTGCTGATTTTGGTCACACAATTACTTTCACTGCTGCAGGTTTCATTGGTAAGCTCCCTGAATCAATCTCACTTATAGGCAAGTCATTTGATCCAACTGCCCTTGAACAGATAACTGAAGGCTTAGATGCTGTGTTCCCTGTTACCCTGGATATGACTGCACTGCTCAGGGGGAAAAAAGTGTTCAGTATTCAGCACCAGATCAGTTGAAACGGGGGTGTACCATATCAGATAAGACCAACAGTGCAGACTGTGTGCAAAGAAGCACCTGAGGCAATCCAGCACCTGCTAATGGGCTGCAACATACAGGTGGAGCCCAGCATACACTGAGAGACACATCCAAGTGACGGGGATTGTTTACAGAAACACTGGAGGCACCACAGAGAGAGGTGGAAAACAACAGAGCTTAGGTCCTGTGGGACTTCCAGATCTGGACAGATAAATAAGTAATAGGTAACCAATCAGATGTAGTGATAATAGATAAGGAGCAGAGAACAGCAGTGGAATGAAAAACAAATAGAAGTAGCTAGAGAAATACCAGGGATTGAGGGAGGAACTGGCGAGAATGGGGAAGGTGAAAACCAAGATAGGGAATAGGTCCTGGGAATTGTGCATAGTAGGTATTCAGCAGCATTCTTGAAGGGTGCAAACTACCCCAACACATTGTCCCACGGTGCTGCTGTTTGCCATTGTCTGATAAGACTGAAAACTCATACAACAGGATGGATTAAGAAAGAGGTAAAATATTAAATCTAACATCATTCCTCAGCAAAGAATTGTAGGCAATTTTGTTGAGGGAGGTTGTCTACTTGTTTAATGCTTTTATACTAGTGATTCAGACTCCATCATCTGGTGTCCTGAGTGGACCTTGGAATGCTTCACACTAAGCATCCTCTTTCTCACCCTTTGTGCAATGTCACATCTCAGCTATTACAGTCAATACATGTCTCCAGTCAGAAAGCTTTTTGTGTATGGAAAATGGTTTATTTAATTTATTGTTCTTTTCATATCCTAAATCTGGACAAGTTTCAAGTTTTCAGGTTTTGAAAATTGATAACAATATCTGTGAATGAGATTACTGTAATTTTAGTACATTCTCTAAAAATCATGTCTATATGAATGTGCTCTCAGCTTGAATATCACAGTTTGATTCCTTTTGGGCATTGGTTGAGACTTCACATAATAACTCGGTTAAGACATTCAGTAATATTTTATCTTTGGAAGGACACACAACATCTCAAAGAGGAGGTTGGCAGCAGTCAGTGCGGTGTTGCCTGTGAATATAAAAGCAAGAAGAGTATTTTTCTTTTTTTCCCCCAGCAAAATGAGTTTAAACTGCCAAATGTATATCACTGACAGGGGTCATGGTTGACAAATATACATCACACTGGTCCTTGTTTTTTAATATTAATTTACCTGTAGTATCGTATGGTGGAGACACTTCCACCAAGTCACAGCCGACAAGGTTTAGACCACGACAGCCTCGAATGATTTCAACACCCTAGAAACAATGGCAACAAAGGCAGCAAATGCTGTGAAAAGGCAACTTCCACTCAAATTAGTAAGTGGAGCTGCAAATATCCAACTGTTATCTAAAACACTGCCATTAGGATGACTTAATGTACCTGAATGGGTGTAAGGCCAGCAATCTCTGGTGTTCCTGTGCCAGGTGCATACGCAGGGTCTAATGCATCTATATCAAAGCTGAGGTAGACAAGCCCTTCACCTATTTGTGTCCGTACCTCAGCCATTAGAGGAGAGAGGGATTTGTGCCAACACTCTTCCACCTGGACAACACGGAAACCCTTTCCAAGGAACACAATACAGAATTACATTTTTTAGTCATAATGTACTCTCACAGAATTAAATAACTGCCAAATTGAACTACTGCTGTCAGAGACGTTCTTACCTGCTGATGGTAGGGCACAGACTAGGGCTAATCAATTCAATTCACATGGGCCATATTTCAAACCCAGGCCTCATTCATGGGCCAGAAAGTTTTGGCCGCCTATTTACATTTACACATTTACACAACATTTGTAACCCGTGAGATGTTTTTAGTGCTGTAAAGCGGAGTGATACATATGGTAAAACAGCCCAGTGCTGTTATACTGTATATATCAGCACTCATGGAATGCCTCTTGTCCAGTAAAATTCCTCAACAGCAAACAAGTCCTGTATAATTTGAATTTGACTGTGATCGGTTCTAGGCCACTGGAGGCCATTCTAGGACTGGATTTAGCCCACGGGCCAGAGGAATAGGCCTGATACGGACAAACACACTTCTGCTTAACAGTCAGCAGGAAGTACCTGTGCCCGACTCCATTCATATGCATCAGGAGAATAGCCAGTCCCCCTCAGACCAATTTGGACCACCCTTTTGCAATCCAGCAGACCCTCCTCCACACAACGTCGGAAAGGGGTACCATGGCCAATTTTTTCACCAAGGACCACATCACTAGTGTCTGCATGAGCATCCACATGGATTAGACCCACTGGACCATGTCTGGTACAATGGAAATGTTGAAGTTAGTTAACACTACTCGGTCAGTTACTGTGCAATAGTTAGAGCTGTAGGAATACTGGAAGTTTTGCACAGTTACTATAGTGTTTCTTTCGCAAGACTATGATTCACATCACAGGAATTTAAGGCATATTGTAATATACCGGTCTATCCAATTTTCAGTTATATAAATCATGTCGAAAAATTTTAGAAAATAACATTTGCAGTTATGGCTTTTCCTTATCAAAAAGTGAAACAAATAGAATTTCGTTGTCATTGATGAGACGCTGATACTTTAACATTCATAACAACTCATTTTCATGTATTTACTTGAATACCTTTCAGCGATAGCTTGAAGAATTGGATATGCTATAGTGTGGTCACCTCCTGCCAAAGAAAAAATAAAGTTTTTACTTTAGTCAGAAAAACAGTGTGGATCTTACACAAACACATTCAAAACAAACAGATAAATTCTAAATGTAACAGATGATTAACCCACTAGCACATTTCCAATATAACAAAATCTAGGTCTCACCCATTGTAAGGGGTATACAACTCGTAGCCAGGACTTTGCGATAAAACTCTCTGATTCTACGGCACGTGTCCTTAAGGTCGTATACATTGACGTTGACGTCACCAATATCTGCCACCATTAGTGATTCATATGGAGCTGCCCTTGTGCCACTGTTGAAAGCTCTCAGCAAGCAGGATTCAGCCCTGATCTGACGTGGGCCAAATCTGTTGAGAACAGATTGGTTAGTGCTGGTTGGTAATCACTTTAGGACGTTTAGAACACTTTAGAGAGGTCTGGACTTTCAGTGTTGATGTGATGATCTGCGGTTTAAAATGTACGTTAAAAATGGACAAAAGCCATATTTTGGATAGTCAGGTTTGGATACTCTGCAAAGTACTAAGCGTTAAAGCATGCACCGATTGCATTTACCGACTGTTCTTATTATATACTACATACAGTAACTGTGTACCTCGCTCCGGGTCGGTTTGAGGTGCCTGTGTCAATGGGGACACCGATAAACGCAGCGTCCAGTCCTTCAGCACTGTCCTGATAAGGCAGTTTGCCCATGGTAGCAATCCCAGACACCCTGGCCACAAATTCAGCACTCGGTGGGACATTGTAACGTTTCTGAGACATTCCCCGCTTCTGGCTAATGGCAATATTTTTTAATCCATTGTCAAGTGATTCGCTCCAACCTCTGCGCGCTTCTCCACTAGGCCGTGGCAAACTGCGAAACAGCGAGCGCGAAGTTACACGATTTGCGTGTTTTATGAAAGCAAGCATGTTTAGTCGCTTATGCAACAACAGGTAGTGTGACCAAACATCAACTGCACAACAACAAAAGCACAGAGTCCGAGTGTTGCACTGAACGAAGAATTTCAGACTTTTTTTTAGTTGCGTCGATAGTGTCTACCACTCTCCAGAAATAAAACTGTACCTGTTCTGCGCGAATGTGACAGAATTAGTTAATTCCTGGAAACTTCAGTGCACTACTTCGGTTGGCCACTACTTGGGTCCCATATGACTGCATAAAGAAACCGTTCTCTTCTTATTTAATATTGTAAAAATCTGGCGTAAAACCAAACGTCTTATTATTTGAGAAACCTCCCTATTTTAGTAAAATATGCGAAATACTATTTTCTTCACTTCAGAACGAAACGTTACTCTTTGGTAAAAGTGAGTGCCTTCCCTTTCCTTCCTCGTTGGATGATGGGAACTGTATTTCATAGTAAGAACGGCGCCTGTTTAAAAGAGTGACAAGACAGAACGGAGGCACACGCTCAAAGTTAAAATGCACAAATGTGAAACTTAAGGAGACCAAACAGTATATTTGTATTACCATACACAGACACCAGGTAGTAACAGTCTGGCTGTTTATTGAGTTTTACAGGCTGTAAAACTGTAAGAACATACATATGATGTATTTCTTTCCTTACCTTTATTAATTATTGCTTTATCCATTTTCCTTTACTTAAATTGACCATGCTGTTACCTCAAAATTCCTGACTAGTTTGAGGCTTCGTATCCCTAATAACATAAATCAACACTAAACAGACGAGTGAAAGTAAAATAAGTGAGATGCCTGGATACTCCCAGGACGGTTTAGGGTTCATTTCTTAATACTTTTTAAATCTCTATGTTCAAACGTTAGATATTTTCCCAGTTGAAAGTTATAAAGAGAAGAAAATATACACTTAAAATAGCAGAGGACTATTCAGGTTTAACACAGAC
Source organism: Chanos chanos (assembly GCF_902362185.1). Taxonomy (NCBI): domain Eukaryota; kingdom Metazoa; phylum Chordata; class Actinopteri; order Gonorynchiformes; family Chanidae; genus Chanos; species Chanos chanos. The sequence continues at coordinate 25,726,038 of NC_044497.1, read as the reverse complement.
AAAGTGCAAGTAGGTCATAAAGTGCAAACAACAGCAAACATGATAACAACAGAAGGAAAAAAAATGCTTTTCTATTCAGGGTGAATCAAGCTGCTCTCTACAATCCTCTGTGCTAATCTGTAAGGATAATTCTGAGAGCATACACTCCAAAGCTTATCATGGTTATCAGACAGGATATCAGGGGGTGATGCACAGATGTTGCTCTCTGCCATATAAGAGGAACCCCACCGCAGTGTGGAGGTCCTCAAAGTCGAGGTTGGACAGGAAGCCTCTTTGTAGTTCGCCCTCCACTGAGCTTCTGTCAGGTCCATGGCCCTTCAACAGAACCAGGGCTGACTGACACAGGAGCCAGTCTGCCATCTTCTTCATGCTGGCTTGGTCCAGGTTGGCCAGGGCTCGCTTGCCCCATAGACCGAGGTGAAGCATATTGGCTGCCACTCGAGCACTGGGACGCTACACACAGTCACAAGACAGAGGTATGAATGGAGTCAGTTTCTTGATTGTGTGGATGAATGGATATTCAATTTTTTTTTTTTTTTGAGTTAGCTGCACACACAGGGATTCCCACTATGCCTAAGGACTATGGACTAAACCACGTCAGATTAAACCAGATTTTTATGTGTAGGCCCCTTTCCCAAAGAGAAACTCCTCGTGCACGCTTGGACACTTGCCTTGTTTGGGTTTCTACGCAACAACAGTCGGACTACTAGTTGTGTATCAGCAGGCACGCTGGCAGGCAGTGCAGGAAGCTGTTTCTCCTGATAACTACGACACTCCAAGCCCTTTGGGCTGTAGAATGGGTTTTGCTGCCCAAAGATCTCATAAGAGATGGCTCCTACAGCCCACGCATCTGCTTTACTGTAATCAATCACCACGTTGGGTCCAGGCACTGCCGTTGCCACCTGAGGAAGGAGAATCGTAATTGAGATTCTCTCTTAAACTTAAAGAACATTCGTAACTGATCATGTCTTTCCTACATCTCATACATTATACAGAAGATATATTATATGTGTGTGTGTGTGTGTGTGTGTGTATGTGTGTGTGTGTGTGTATAATCACAGGTTATTCACCTGACGCAAAGTCCTACCTCGTCCTGTTTATTCCACTCCATTTTCATGAATAATTTACTATAAAAAGGGTTTATTTTATTTTATTAAGAAATTCTGAGCCTATCTAGCTTCCTATACAAAATAGAGTTCCAGTTTTCTATTTCAATAACATAGCAGCCAATTTTACTGCTTATTAGCCATGAACAGAAAGATGCTTCCGACCTCACAGCATTTTTTATTTCCAACAAGCTCGTTTGCAGTAGCCTGGGTGACACAGCATTACTGTTTGCTGAAATAAAACTGTACATTTCTACTAATGGTAAAATTAACCAAGGGGAAGCAGTTGTCTCTGGAGGTGACGAAGGTTTTTGACAAAATGTTCACTTCTTTGCATCTCTCAGTGTCACACCTACTCAGCTACATTTCTTGTGCAGTGATATGTTAAAGTGCTGTGCAACTGCAGAACTTCCTGCACATGCAAATCTAACACCCCTGAAATGTAATTTTCACAGGCCTTGACTCATGGAGTCAAATCAGCATATGAACAACCAGAGCAAAAGCTTGTACATCCTTCTGTGCTGGTCTATACTGTATTTCTGGTCACATGAAGTGTAGTTGTTGCCTACCTCTGGAGCCATGAGGCAAGCGTTGCCACCTCTGTTCACCCACCGGCTGTTGAAAGGTAGCTTTAGATTTTTCTCTGCCAGGCAACATCCAAAGTCTGTGATCACCAAGCGAGGGCAACCAACTGTTTCGTCAGATAATGTCACATTAAAATTAAAAAAAAAAAAAAAAAAAAAAACAACGGAAAAATAATTAATGTTTAAACCTTGAATGTTGCTTGAACCAACTTTCCAAAAAAGATGTAAGATTGATTAACGAGTAAAGCTCTAACCTGAGTCAAACTCCAGGAGCACATTGTCTGATTTCAGGTCCCTGTGAGCGATGCCCTGTTTGCAGAGGTGGTCCACACCCTCCAGCAGCTGTAGGACCATGAGGGATCCCTCCCTCCAGCTGGGCTCATGCACCTGCAAGTACTGACGCAGGGTACAGGGGTAACTGTGGAACAATATATGTGTTTTAGAGCAGCACTTAGGGTAGTGGAATCAGTTTACAGCACAGGGTTCTGTCGCATTAACCCATGTGAAGAAGAGGACAGGTCCAGCCTTTTAAATTATGCTGTTACAACTTAACTCACTGAAAGTTCCCTTTCAAAAATAAGTTGTAAAGATTTGTGGTCTGCAATAATGAAGAAACTGGGTTTGGAACTAAACTGGTGGTGTCAAAGAAACTTCAGAGAGACACAATGTAAAGACTTTGGACCATAAGTGACATGCCAGAGTTGTCATGGCAACAAATAAACTTTGGCTGCTCCATTACACAATGAAACCTGCTTACTTTTTCATGACCAGGAACAGGGTGCGGTTGTTTCCCATGCCAGTGGGGTTCAGCCTGGCGGGCAGAACATCAGGGTACTCTTCCTGAGCACCAGGCAGCAGGGGCACCTCCGCAGTAAAAGCCCGGTAAACTTTTATCACATTGGGGTGTGAAGTCACTCTTGTAGGTGCCCGACTAAAATGACTACAGACAAAAACAAAACAGTCCGATAAATTCAACAACAACCACAACAACAGCAACAACAATAATGATAATGATAATAATGATAACAACAACAAAAACAGCAACAATAATAATGTTACCAGTGCTACAATTAATAATAATAACCAATCCATTTGTAATAAATGGCTCAAGAATGTGTGAACCCACCCATTTAGTGTAATCTCTCCCTTCTCCTGCTTCAGAGCCTGAGGGCCAGCTGGGACCAGTTCCTGAGACATTGAGTTAAGGATAGCCTCACTGGATGAACCAGCCTGCAGGAAAACAGAGACACCTGTATTACTGTCAGCCATGCTACACATGACCGTGGAGCTCTAATTTTACACTTTGATAAATATATATGAAATAACATGTTATACCCAGTTTCTCATGACTGTTAATCTATCTGTTATGTTCTGTTCTGGGATGAATGAGGATTTAAGTTTTCTCTCTATTTTTTTTATATTGAGGGATCAACAGACAAGGTAATCAGGGGAAAAAAACTTCCAGCCCCAAAAGCAAATCCTTGACCTTACCCCAATATTCCACATCATCTTCACTGCCAGTGGGTAGTTGGCTGTGGGTGAAAATCTAAAGGATCCTGCTAGTTTGTTATCGTCTTTGTTTTGATTCAGTTCCTTTATGGAACACGTCCCATGCTCCCTGGGGACCGCAAACGGAGCAGCAGCCTCATACACTGCGGCGTTACAGCCTTTGCCTATCTGCCTCCCAATCACATAGTCCTCAAGCTTGTATCCTGATGTGAAGGGCTTGAAAGAGTTCTGCAACTTTGTCTTCCTGAATATCGCCTAAGGAAATCGTCAAAAACAGAAAACCAACAGTGCATAAGACACGTAGTCTCATCATATTATATCTGAATGTATAGCGAAAACACACGCTGGCCTTAGTTTTTTATTCTACTTAATTCGCAACTTTTGAAACACGAATAAGTCTAACAGAGGTGATCGTTATTCAGTGCCAACATGCACTGGTGCATCCACTGGGACATTACTTCACTTTCAACCAGTTACCTGAATTTCTTGACAAGTCGCGGCACTTTTCCTGTCATCCTCCAACTGCTGCTCTATCAGACCCAAGCCGACGCCGAAAGCCAAGAAAACAGCTCTGTTCCTTAGTGACCCGCCACCAACTAGTCTCCTTAAACCACCCGATTGGAGCTGAGCAGCAAGGCCGCTCAAAGACATGCGGTAGTATCGGTACCGAGCAGGCAGGAAAGTCTGAGGCTGAACGGTGCGAGCCGGCTGGCCTACGCGAAGGCGCTCACCTCGGAACTTCGCTGCTAGTCGGCCAGCTGGTTTTAGGAGACCTAGCTGGAAAACCGAGCGCCCAAGTTCGAGACCTCGACTGATAGCGTGCTTAACTGACATTCTGACAGGATGACGCTTATTATCTCAATTTTAAAACCAAACAGCTGAGTTTTATTTCACCTATGTGTTCTTCCCGTACATGTTACCCAAGGACATTGTTTACATAATAATAATTCGTTAACATATGGCATGCTTGTTATCATGTGACACTCATTTTCGCCACCACATATTTCAAAATAAAAGTTGTAGCGTTACAAATGCTCACAGTGCTTGAAGAGGGGAAAAAGTGCCAGTACTCCCCATATTCACATGTTGGCGTGTGTACATTCTGAATTCCTACAGTGAATAAAAGATACAAGGAGATATCGCTGATGTTCACAGCATACATTTATTTACTCAAAGGGACAAGCATTTGCCAAACTATTAATTTTATAATATATATTGACAATACATAATAATTTAACAATGTACCCTAATATCTGTATGGTACTATATAACATTATATATAGTATATATATTATGTATGCGTGTACTGTTATGTGTGTGTGTGTGTGTTTTTATTATACTTCTACTTACCTCCGCTAAGGAGGTGTTTTCGGTGCAGTTTGGTTTGTTTGTTTGTTGGTTTGTCTGTCTGTTTATCAGTAGGATAACAAAAAAACTACTGGCCGCATTCTCATGAAAATTGGTGTAAGTGTGTAGCGTGGGCCAGGGAAGGACCTATTAAATTTTGGAGTGAATCCGAGTCACAGAGTGGATCCATGTATTATTTTCCACTTTCATTAACATTGAGAGATAGGGCAAAAATGAACTGAATTATGAACCCGTCGTAATTATAGTGAATGGTGTGCAGCGACTACACATTCAACAAAACATAACAGCCACCTCAAACATCACTGTAGAAACAAATAGCAAACCGGCAAGTACACTGAAAAAGAGAGAGAGAGAGAGAGGGAGAGAATATGTGAGACAGAGAGAGTTAAAAAAGAGAGAAAAGAGGAGTGACTCATTCTGATGACACTGCGCTGTTGTGTCAAAGCGATTTAGAAGTGGGGAAACAATTCAAGCTCCAGTATAGTGAGAGACCTATTAGTAAGCACTACTACATCAGTTCAGTAGGGCAAGTGCAAGCAATAAGTCAATTACAGTCAACTACAATGAAATGTTGTTATTTACTGACATTATCTCTAATTAGTTGCATAATCTACGGATTTCCAAAAAGTACTAGTCTGATCAGCACACTAGTAGTTCAAGTCTAAGACTATTTGTCGATTCTTTCAACAAAACTTTCAAAAACTGAGAAAACCTGTGAATCCCTTCAGTGGAGAAGTGTTCTTTCCACAATGAGGGAAATAAGACAATGGTGATCCTGCAGGGGTACAACTCACATACATCTCATGAAATTGAATGTGCTTGTTTAACACCAGCCATCAAGCCCTATGTGACTAACTCAGATATTCATTAAACATGAGAGCACAGATGTTCTCTACAAGTGAGTATCTGTAGCCCCAATAAAGCAAAAACATATTGAAACAATCATTCTTGTACCACCTTTGTCCACCACCATCGTATTCTCACAACTAAACATGTGAGATTTAAATGGACTTCTGAAGCGCTTTGGCATGGTTCTTCAGCAATCATTCTTCAGTTGCAGAATTGTTCATTTCCTGCCTGGTGAAATCATTGTATTGTCTGACCAAAACAGATCACATGTATTGTCTATTGATCCCATGCTCATACCATGTATCACTTTCAGTTCTTACTATTTGGAAAACACACCCAGCCAACTGTACGATACACAAACTCTACTTTGAGATGAAAAGCACACATTTGCAAAAAAAAAAAAAAAAAATGTGGGTGGGGGTGAGCACAAGAGACGTCTACATGTGAAATGTGAACTTTACATTCATAGAACACAGTTTACATGGTCACAACATGAAGACCTGGGAAGCTCTCTCTTGGAACAGCTACACCTTACTATTATAATTTATCACCTTAATATGGAGACCATCAACAGATGACAGTGGAGAAACTTTCTTCCACTCTCCTTTGGGCCAGACAATTTAGAGAGAGTGGAATGAACTGGGAATAGACTTTACCAACCATATAGCAAATAAATGCTTTCAAACACACAGTTTTGTCAGTGACAAAAGAAAATCGTTAACTTCTTAACATGACTTCATTTTTGTTAGCTGGATTGGGTAAGATTACATTGAAATGTTGTCTGAACTGAACATAAACTAAACTACATTGTAATAGGTGTAATTAGTTACACAGTCTACCGGATTTCCAATAATTACTAAATCTAATCAGAACACTTTTAGATTTTCATTGGAGTACTCACTTGTCCTACTTGAAGTTAAAACTACAGTTTTAAGTTTCACAATTTTCTCCATTCTAAGACAAAAGAAAGCCAAAGCAGACCAAAACGTGACTTGCAAAAATGTGATTTTAATTGCAACACAAACATGTGCAATGTATGTCATCTTCAATAAAACTGAAGTTCAAATCTAAAAGTATTTGTTAAGTCTTTCAAAAAAACCTTCAAAAACTGAGACAATCCATGGATCCTGTCTATGGAGAAGTGTTCTTTCCACAAGGAGGGGAATAAGATCTGTCCATGGTCAGTTCTTACTATTTGAAAGCACACCCATTCCAAACAAATAAATACACACAGTTCATTTTGTGATGATGAGCACATGTTTGAAAAAAAAAGAGAGAAAAAAAGAAATAAACATGTACACCTAAAACATGAACTGTGCAATCATAGAACACAGTTAACATGGTCACAAAATGAAGGTCTGGGAAACTCACTCTGAGAACAGTTACATATTAATGTTATACATAAAGTTGTTGGAAGATTTTCAGTGGCACTCTAAACCAAGTCACCTATTCACATCTGAACTGTGAATACTGATTCTATTTTGTCTAGTCATTAAATGACAATTTTCTGTTTTTTTACAACAAAATGTGGAGAAGTGTTCTTTCCACAATGAGGGAAATAAGACAATGGTGATCCTGCAGGGGTACAACTCACATACATCTCATGAAATTGAATGTGCTCAGTTATTCACAAATATTCTCTACAAGTGACTACCTACAATCCCAATAAAGTCAATCAAAATCCAACAATCGTTCTTGTATCACCTTTGCCCATTACCATAGTATTCTCTAAACTCATGAGAGATTTAAATGGACTTCTGAAGCGCTGTAGCAAGGTTCTACAGAAATCATTCTTCAATTGCAAAATTGCAGAATTGTTCATTTCCTGCCAGGGGAAATCAATGTATTGTCTGTCAGTTCTTACTATTTGGACAACATACCAAGCCAACCATATAAATACACACACTCCAGTTTGAGATGACAAGCACTGTGCTGAGATCAGAGGGAGTCAAACTGCTGGTATGGATGACACTGGAGGACAAGAACTCATTTAGAGAGCCCACCTGGCCTAAGAGTCTGCCTACCGTCCATACAGTGAATTTCGAGTAGAAGCAGCCATTGTAGCTCCTGATGGAAAGATTTACACAATTTGTCTTTAATCACACTTGCATTCTAGAGGTTTTTCATTTAAAAGTACTCCAAATACCAAAGGAGAATATCAAATCATGTTATATTTGAATGTTACAGGTACATTCTTACCAGGGGAACAAGGGCTTATTCTCCAAATTCTGTAGAGACTGATGATGGAACTGTCCTCATCATCATGACTATCATTAGGAGCAGATTAATACATTCCTAATTGCATATTCATAGGGTGAGTTAAATTTATGAAGATCATAGTAGTGTTAATGATTGTTTTTCCAGCAGGTAATCAAGATAGTTTCACGTTAACAAGATATTTTCACGTTATTACGTGAAACGTTTCATGTTACGTGATAACTTGTTAGAACATGAAACGTTTCACCTTAGGAGATAGTTGGTCTCGGGTGGAGGCACTTCCCATGATATAGTAATTAATCAACTGGAGTAACCACTGTGTCCTATCATTTTTACTATGGAGGCTATTCCAACCAGTATTGGCTACACTGTTTTCTAATTAAAGGCTGATAGGTTATGCCTTTAACTGTGTTCATACTTTGCACTAGGGTGCTACACTGAAAATGAAGTAATGAAAGGATGATGTTTGTCCTTGTATTCTTATATGGTAAATTGGGGAATTTAGGGAGTAACTCAAAAGTAAAGTAATGAGTAGTGTAATTACTTTTTAAAATGAGTAAAGAGTAAAGTAATCCCATTACAATTTAAATTGGTAACTTATAACAATAGTTACATTATACAACTATAATTACTTTTTTTGAGTAACTAGCCCAACACTAGTGAAAACATACCAGCCAGCAGCCCACATAATGCCGCGGTAGGCTACACATTTCAAAGATGAACAAAACCCCTTTGCCACTGCCGCGGTGCCGGTGCCTAATCGAGCACCGGGGCCGCGCTTTTCACTGACAAAATACTGGTGCCGGTGCCAGTGCTGAAAAGCTGGCACCGGCACTGGCACTGCAGAATTGCTGGTCCTAAAAGTTGGAACCGCTGACGTCAGAGGCTATGCAAATAAAAACCACGCGAGAACCGATCACTTCAGCGTTTGATGTGTTTGGTACGTCTCTAGAGAGGTGGGAGTAACAAAAAAAGTCTGACCAAGATAGCGGTAGGCTAAAGGCTATATCTAGCATGAAAATATGTAAATGATTAAAAGATGTATGGGCAACAATTTGTGTCAACATCAACACGGGTTGTTTACATGTTACGTGAACGTAGTCAGAGTGGTAGGAAAAACACTCTCTCTCTCGGCTCTGGCTGGTGCAAATAGACCACTGCAGACCATCATTTAAACATTCATTTAAACTTTTGAGCTAGGTGACAGGCTTACTATTTCATGAATTTCGCCTCCAGAGCGAAAAGTTTTAGGGCAAAATTCGTGAGGTGTTTCGCTGTGTGGAAGCCTGGCATAAGAGTAAAAAGCAAGCAGATGCGTTCTGCCCGACATTATTATTACCTAAACATTAGCTACATAGCATTCGGTTCCCAAACCTGTGGAAATGACATAACCTTGTTTTCTTGGTATATACCATGTTCGCATGTTGTAGCTTTTTTCTTTGTGCTTTTCTTGCTGAGTAATGTTAATGTCTGGTCTATTAGGGCCAAGATCCTTAATTACTAACTTGTCTAACTGAGCTTCTGTTTTTTCCTGCTATGAACTCCCCAACAATCGACACTGCAATTACCACCGAGGGATCTGTGGTGTTCCCCACCAGAGCCGCCAAAAACCTTGGCGTGACCCTTGACGACCAGCTGACCTACTCCAGTCACATCGCGGCAGTCACTCGATCCTGCAGATTCTCCCTCTACAACATCAGGAGAATCCGCCCCTTCCTCACGCAACAGGCGACCCAGCTCTTGGTCCAAGCGCTTGTCATCTCCCGCCTGGACTACTGCAACGTATTACTGGCTGGCTTGCCGACCTGCGCCATCAGGCCGCTCCAGCTTGTTCAGAATACCACTGCACGCCTGGCATTCAACCTCCCAAAGCACTCTCATGTCACTCCGCTCCTTACTGCACTCCACTGGCTTCCGGTAGCAGCCCGCATCCAGTTCAAGTCACTGGTGCTGGCCTACGAGGCCACAAGAGGACCCGCCCTATCATACCTTCAGTCCCTGATAACTCCTTATACCCCTGCTAGAACCCTCCGCTCTACCACCTCTGGTCAACTGACGGTCCCCTCACTTCGGGAACCCTGCAGCCGTTCTTCCCGACCACGCCTCTTCTCCGCCATTGCTCCGCAGTGGTGGAATGACCTCACTCACTCAGTTAGGACTGCGGAAACTTGCCATCTTCCGCAGGAAGCTGAAAACCCACCTCTTCAGAACCCACCTGTCCCCACTGCCTAACCTCCCTTTCTTTATATATGTATTAAAAAAATAAAAAAATAAATAAAATACTAACATTGTCTTGTGTGTGTTTTTCATTCACTGTCAAAGAATTCCAGGAGCGTAATACGAAGGGTTTAATGCACAGCCTTAGGCGCAGCAATGCTGATTGTCATTTTAGCAGTAGTCTAAACGTGCGGACTAAGAAAACGGTAGAGTGCTGCCCAGGGGAAATAGTATCAGGCGCGGAAGCAAGACAAATTAACTAATAAAAATGAAGATGATGAAAATGCATGTGAATTGAAAAACAGAGCGGTAAAATGGATGTGAAACAAAAAATAGAGTGATAATTTTTCAAGTGATTTGATTAATTTAAAGCAGATTTGATTAAACAAGTCGTGATATGATGAAAACAGAGCCGTGTTTAATCATTTTCATTCATCGCTCATTATTCACAATGCAATGCAAACCCGGCGCCTTTTATGCACCTCAGAGAGCATTTTCGAAAAGTATCGTTTTTGGAGGTGGAAAACGCTGTTTAGGCTATGTCCACACAACAACGGGATGTTTTGAAAATGACGTTTTTCCTTTGCGTTTTCAAAACTTTCGCATCCAGATGATGTTTTGAGAACTAGGCCTACACGACAGTACTCTAGTATGGACAGAGGGGCAAAACATAGAAATAATTATGTCTTTTGAAATTTACCCAGGTTAGTGACAGGGAGGATACCATGTGTTGACATGACATTACATGCTTTCTATTACTAAGACGTATTTACTTAGATTATTATAACTTTGTGTTTGATTTCAAAGCATGTTCTCTGCGCTTCATTTTAGCATGTTTATATCCTGAGAAAGTAATGTCATCTATAAAAGACCAAGAACAGTATATTACGTTAATTCATTTCCGCGGACAGAATAGATGTAGGCTAGCCTATCGCCTTCTTTTGATGTGGGTATTTAGCAACCATAACAGTAATAGGCCTATTATTTTAATGTTTATGCAAACAAAAAGTGCATAATGCTGCTATTTTTTGTGGTTTTCAATATAAAACTTTGTGAAGTTTTAGTTTGTATATCAGTACTTTTTGAACATTTTCAGCACATTTTAACTATACCGCGATAATACTGAAGACCGTGATAATTTTGGTCGCTATAATCGTGATCTTAAATTTCCGTACCGTTTCATCTCTAATGTGTGTGTGTGTGTGTGTGTAGGGGCCTAGCTGAATACTTTGACTGTCACCAGACCTCTTTGGTCTCTTAGTGAGGTGTAGTGGTAAAATACAATCACAGGTATATATTTTGTTAAGTGAATGGAATGTGTGGACATACTTTTCATCTTGTGTTACACTTCTCTCACTCAAACACTTGTTTATCAACCAAGCTCTCAGACACCTGCCCCACAGTTTTAGAGAGCTCTCATTATCTATGGGCACCAAGGTCAAAGGCCCTTGGCTGCACGGGTATATCTGTGTGTGTGAGATCTTGTGGTCTAGTCTTCCACCATCAAGACTCCGTCTGGGTGCCTCTCTGATGACCTCCTCTCTGCTTTTGCTGTATACGCTACCTTTTACTCAATAAAGACAAAAGAGCTACCTTAAGTCATCGTCGTGCCTGTTTATTATTTTCAACACTTTTAAAAACATTGATGCCCGACGGTATATATGTATATGACAATGATTAAATGACAATGTATAGACACACACACACACATATATGTATGTGTGTGTGTGTGTATATATATATATATATATATATATATATATATATATATATATATATATAAATGAACATTGTCATTTAATCATTGTCATTTAATGACCAGAGAAAATAGAATGAGTATTCACAGTACAAATGTGAATAGGAGATGACTTGGTCTAGAGTGCCACTGAAGATCTTTGAACAGCTTTAACTATAATACGAAGGTGTAGCTGTTCTGAGAGTGAGTTTCCTAGAACTTAATTTTGTGACCACAGAAATCTTGGTAATCTTGAACCTTGCTACAGCATTTCAGAAGTCCATTTAAATCTCACATGTTCAGTTGTGAGAATACTATGGTGGTGGACAAAGGTGGTACAAGAACGATTGTTTTAATTTGTTTTTGCTTTATTGGGACTACAGATACTCACTTGTAGAGAACATCTGTGCTCTCATGTTTAATGAATATCTGAGTTAGTTACATAGAGCTTGATGGCTGGTGTTAAACAAGCACATTCAATTTCATGAGATGTATGTGAGTTGTACCCCTGCAGGATCACCATTGTCTTATTTCCCTCATTGTGGAAAGAACACTTCTCCACATTTTGTTGTAAAAAAACAGAAAATTGTCATTTAATGACTAGAGAAAATAGAATCAGTATTCACAGTTCAGATGTGAATAGGTGACTTGGTTTAGAGTGCCACTGAAAATCTTCCAACAACTTTATGTATAACATTAATATGTAACTGTTCTCAGAGTGAGTTTCCCAGACCTTCATTTTGTGACCATGTTAACTGTGTTCTATGATTGCACAGTTCATGTTTTAGGTGTACATGTTTATTTCTTTTTTTCTCTCTTTTTTTTTTCAAATGTGTGCTCGTCATCACAAAATGAACTGTGTGCATTTATATGTTTGGAATGGGTGTGCTTTCAAATAGTAAGAACTGAAGGTGATCCATGGACAGATTCTATTCCCCTCCTTGTAGAAAGAACACTTCTCCATAGACAGGATCCATGGTTTGTCTCAGTTTTTGAAGTTGTTTTGAAAGACTTAACAAATACTTTTAGATTTGAACTTCAGTTTTATTGAAGATGACATATATTGCACATGTTTGTGTTGCAATTAAAATCACATTTTTGCAAACTGTGAAACTCGAAATTGCAGGAAAAGTAAGTATTCCAAAGAGAATCTAAAAGTGTGCTGATTGGACTAGTCATTTTTGGAAATCCAGTAGATTATGCAACTAATTAAAGATATTACACTGTAGTTTATATTCGGTAAATGACAATATTTCAATAGAATCTGACCCAATCCTACTAAGAAACATTAAGTTCTGTTAAGAAGCAAATGATTTTCTTCATTTCACTGGCAACACAGCGTGTGTGAAAACATTTATTTGCTGTGTGGTTGCTAAAGTCTATTCCTAGTTCATTCCCCCTAAATTGTCTGGCCCAAAGGAGAGTGGAAGAAGGTTCTCCACTGTCATCTGTTGATGGTCCCCATTCAGCTTAGTTAGGTAAACCTCCCAGTGCAAACCAAACTGCAAGAGAAAGGTGAGCTAATTTCAGTGGACTAATGATACCCATTTGTATATGGATACATTTAAAAATACAAATATTGTTATTCAAAGACCTGATAAAACAGAATCAGTATTGACAGTTGAAGTGTGAATAGGAGATAACTTGGAGTAGAGTGCTGTTGAAAGTCCTTCATCAGCTTTAGCAATATCAGTAGTGAGATGAAACATACCTCTCTCATAAACTGCCGACAAGCTCCACATGGAGAAATGTGACGATCCACCTGGTCACTGTTAAAATGAGATATTCTAAAAGTTAATGTCTCTCAGGCATTACCAGAAGGAAAGACGTCTTTTGTGTCACATCCTGTCATGTTAGAGGGAGCTATTGCAATTAAAATGGTTTCAATGTGTGAGACAAGTCACTGAGGAAGGCCTCGTTGTGCCATAATGTTAAGGTGTAGATGTTATAAGAGAGAGCTTCCCAGGTCTTCATGTTAACAAACCATTAAAATTGTATCATATATAGCAATCCCTTTCTCTTATTTCTCTGATTTGTGATACCTCTGTGACCATTTTAAATGTAATGGAAGTAAATGGAGTAGCTCTGTATACCTTGCAATAGCAATGGCTTTGAATTGTTTGTACCCATCAGATACAGCCTTTGATATAGCAGTCCTTTCAGCACAGATTGAAAGGCCGTAACTTGCGTTTTCTACATTACACCCTATGGAGATGACACAAAAAGGACAAAAAATAACACAATGTATTTTGAACACTAACAAAAAGAATTTTTCTTAACAACTCTTCTTTAAACATTACAATGGAGGACATTTCTGTCTATCTCTGTTTTTAATTTGTTTTTGGTGTTTGAAAAATAGTTGATAAAACTAATTCAAATAAATAATTAAACTATCAATATACAAACAATGCTTAATTGATTAAACTATACTCCCCTCATAAATCTGTGTAGAAAACAAAATACTCAAAATCTTGCTGGAACTGTTAAATAGATCACTATTAGTATTTAGCGGTTATCACACAGCCCTTTTAGGCCTTTTGAAACCATCATGTCAGCAGAGAGGGCGAGACAGAGAGAGAGAGAGGGAGAGAATGTGTAAAACAGAGACTGAGAGATACACAGGGTGAAAAAAGAGGCGTATTCTGATTGACTCATTCTGATGTCACATTACTCTGTTGACAGCGTATGCCTGACTGGTGGCACGTTCATACATGAAAACTCTGTCTCACTGTTAACATCCTGTCCTGTCAACATCATCAGTTTCTACAGAAACAGGAGCCCTTGTTCCCCTAGCAAGAATGTAAGTTCATCATTCAAATATAACAAGATTTAATATTCTCTTTGACATCAAGAGTTGAAAAATGAAAGATCACCTGTATAAATCTTTCCATCATGAGTTACAACGGCTGCTCCTACTCGAAACTTGCTGTATGGACAGTAGGCAGACTCTTTAGCCAGGTGGGCTCTCTGAATGAGTTCTTGTCTTCCAGTGTCATCCATACCAGCAGTTTGACTCCCTTGGGTCTCAGGACAGTGCTTGTCATCTCAAACTGGAGTGTGTGTATTTATATGGTTGGCTGGGTGTGTTTTCAAATAGCAAGAACTGAAAGTGATGCATGGTATGAACACTGAACCAATGAACAATGTGTGTAAACGGCTTGGGTCAGACACTAAAGCAATACTGCCAGGAAATGAACAAACAAATACTTGGCAGGGTGATTGCTGAAGAAGAGCTAAACTGAACTTCTTTTATGGGGTGAGTAATAAATAGAAACAATTTAATAGGACAACACTCTGTGCACAACATAGTGGCAATACTTGAGTTATTATTTTAAACAGGTTATGAATGTCAAAAAAAACAACACAGCCAAATATGGTATAGTTGTAAACACTCAGCTTTATAGTTTCAGAGAGATATGTTAGTAGGCAAAGAAAAGAGAAGATTGTTCAGTAAGGTCAGCATGGTGATGAAACAGGATGTAGATACAGACTATGGGAAGATAATCCAGAATACAGATTATTTGTCCAACTGATTATTTCTCCAACTTCTTCAAATTTTGCTGATGCGATCTCCCAACTATTTATATTCAAGGCATTTCACTTTACCGACTGTGTTTGGTCACCTGCAGAGGAGAATAACTATCGTTTAGTATTGATTAATCATGACTATGTTTTTCATAAATTCAACTCACCCTGCGAATACACGGTAGGATAGTTAGAAACCTTATGATAACTTTCACTAAAGTTTCACTCCACCGTACACTACAGTATAAACGATTGTATGCATATTGATCTGTTCAGCTGCTCCTACTAACGCTAATGGGTACAGTTCCATCATCAGTTTCTACACACCTGGGAATATATGCCCTTGTTCCCCAGGCATAAACGTACCTTTAACGTTGTTATGGCCCAGCTTTTAGAAGATGAAGGGTGTCCCGAGCACACAATCAAAGTACGTGGGGAAGAAGCCTCCAATAAAAACACCACGGCTGACCGCTTGTTGACAAGTGCACCTGCAGCTCATGGAAAACCCATGGGCTGAAGGATAAAAGCTGGAGTCTTGGGAGAGGAAGGGAAAGTGTGTGCTGTGGCAAGGGTTGGCTAAACATCCCTTCCTTGTTCCCCAGACTCTGCTGAGCTGTGGTCAAGGGATGACTGCCATCACCTAATTGGACCGGAAGAGGGAGAGTGTGAGGGCCAGCTCAGGGTGCAGATCTCTTCCTGGTTCCTCAAGAAGTCAATCTCTTGACCAATAGCGGGAGCGTGTGAACGCCAGCTCAGGGAGGCTGGTTCCTCAGACTGTTCCTGAGCTGCCAGCCCGCGGCCACTAGCTGAGAGGACTAGAAGAGATATACCAACTGACCAGGAGACCTGGGTTTGGTTCCTCACTCTAGCATCCCAAAGTTGGCCCTCTCACCTGCTCCATTCCCAGCCACTCCAGAACCCTGGGTCGTCTCCAGTGCACGCCTGCACAGAGCACCTCCACACCTGCACCACCTGGCACTGGTTACATTGCCCCGGCATCTTTGGCACATGTGTGTTGTCGCTTGTTTTGGGTTTTTTGTGAAATAAAGTACCCCGTTCAGTGCTACAATGGCTACCTGACTTAAATCTACTTTTCACCTCGTGACAAATATTCAAATTCAACATGATTCAATCTTCTTTTTAGATATTTACATTTCAAATGAAAAATATTTAGAACGGGAGCATGATTAAAGATCACCTGTGTAAACTCAATCATAAGTTAAAACTGCTGCACCTGCTTAAAAAGTTTTCTGTATGAACAGTAGGCAAACTCTTCATACAGATGGGCCTTGTGAATCAGGTCTTGTCTTCCAGCATCGTCCATTCCAGCAGTTTGACTCCCTCTGGTCTCAGGGCAGTGCCTTTCATCTCAAGCTAGAATGTTTGCATTTTTGTGGTTGGTTGGGTGTATTTTCAAATAGTAAGAACTGAAAGTGATGCATGGTATGAACACTGAATCAATGCACAATGGGTGTGAACAGCTTGGGTCAGACACTAAAGAAATGCTGCCAGGAAATAAACAAACGAATACGTGGCAGGCTGATTGCTGAAGAATAGCTAAACTGGTGTTACAATTCTGGATTGTCCACTCTTGAACTTAAAATTTTGCTGATGCAATCTGCTGACTATTTATATTCAAAGCATTTCACTTTACTGACTGTGTTTGGTCACCTGCAGAGGAGAATAACTATTGTTTAGTATTGATTAATCATGACTATGTTTTTCATAAATTCAACTCACCCTGCGAATACACGGTAGGATAGTTAGAAACCTTATGATAACTTTCACTAAAGTTTCACTCCACCGTACACTACAGTATAAACGATTGTATGCATATTGATCTGTTCAGCTGCTCCTACTAACGCTAATGGGTACAGTTCCATCATCAGTTTCTACACACCTGGGAATATATGCCCTTGTTCCCCAGGCATAAACGTACCTTTAACGTTGTTATGGCCCAGCTTTTAGAAGATGAAGGGTGTCCCGAGCACACAATCAAAGTACGTGGGGAAGAAGCCTCCAATAAAAACACCACGGCTGACCGCTTGTTGACAAGTGCACCTGCAGCTCATGGAAAACCCATGGGCTGAAGGATAAAAGCTGGAGTCTTGGGAGAGGAAGGGAAAGTGTGTGCTGTGGCAAGGGTTGGCTAAACATCCCTTCCTTGTTCCCCAGACTCTGCTGAGCTGTGGTCAAGGGATGACTGCCATCACCTAATTGGACCGGAAGAGGGAGAGTGTGAGGGCCAGCTCAGGGTGCAGATCTCTTCCTGGTTCCTCAAGAAGTCAATCTCTTGACCAATAGCGGGAGCGTGTGAACGCCAGCTCAGGGAGGCTGGTTCCTCAGACTGTTCCTGAGCTGCCAGCCCGCGGCCACTAGCTGAGAGGACTAGAAGAGATATACCAACTGACCAGGAGACCTGGGTTTGGTTCCTCACTCTAGCATCCCAAAGTTGGCCCTCTCACCTGCTCCATTCCCAGCCACTCCAAAACCCTGGGTCGTCTCCAGTGCACGCCTGCACAGAGCACCTCCACACCTGCACCACCTGGCACTGGTTACATTGCCCCGGCACCTTTGGCACATGTGTGTTGTCGCTTGTTTTGGGTTTTTTGTGAAATAAAGTACCCCGTTCAGTGCTACAATGGCTACCTGACTTAAATCTACTTTTCACCTTCGTGACAAATATTCAAATTCAACATGATTCAATCTTCTTTTTAGATATTTACATTTCAAATGAAAAATATTTAGAACGGGAGCATGATTAAAGATCACCTGTGTAAACTCAATCATAAGTTAAAACTGCTGCACCTGCTTAAAAAGTTTTCTGTATGAACAGTAGGCAAACTCTTCATACAGATGGGCCTTGTGAATCAGGTCTTGTCTTCCAGCATCGTCCATTCCAGCAGTTTGACTCCCTCTGGTCTCAGGGCAGTGCCTTTCATCTCAAGCTAGAATGTTTGCATTTTTGTGGTTGGTTGGGTGTATTTTCAAATAGTAAGAACTGAAAGTGATGCATGGTATGAACACTGAATCAATGCACAATGGGTGTGAACAGCTTGGGTCAGACACTAAAGAAATGCTGCCAGGAAATAAACAAACGAATACGTGGCAGGCTGATTGCTGAAGAATAGCTAAACTGGTGTTACAATTCTGGATTGTCCACTCTTGAACTTAAAATTTTGCTGATGCAGTCTGCCGACTATTTATATTCAAAGCATTTCACTTTACTGACTGTGTTTGGTCACCTGCAGAGGAGAATAACTATTGTTTAGTATTGATTAATCATGACTATGTTTTTCATAAATTCAACTCACCCTGCGAATACACGGTAGGATAGTTAGAAACCTTATGATAACTTTCACTAAAGTTTCACTCCACCGTACACTACAGTATAAACGATTGTATGCATATTGATCTGTTCAGCTGCTCCTACTAACGCTAATGGGTACAGTTCCATCATCAGTTTCTACACACCTGGGAATATATGCCCTTGTTCCCCAGGCATAAACGTACCTTTAACGTTGTTATGGCCCAGCTTTTAGAAGATGAAGGGTGTCCCGAGCACACAATCAAAGTACGTGGGGAAGAAGCCTCCAATAAAAACACCACGGCTGACCGCTTGTTGACAAGTGCACCTGCAGCTCATGGAAAACCCATGGGCTGAAGGATAAAAGCTGGAGTCTTGGGAGAGGAAGGGAAAGTGTGTGCTGTGGCAAGGGTTGGCTAAACATCCCTTCCTTGTTCCCCAGACTCTGCTGAGCTGTGGTCAAGGGATGACTGCCATCACCTAATTGGACCGGAAGAGGGAGAGTGTGAGGGCCAGCTCAGGGTGCAGATCTCTTCCTGGTTCCTCAAGAAGTCAATCTCTTGACCAATAGCGGGAGCGTGTGAACGCCAGCTCAGGGAGGCTGGTTCCTCAGACTGTTCCTGAGCTGCCAGCCCGCGGCCACTAGCTGAGAGGACTAGAAGAGATATACCAACTGACCAGGAGACCTGAGTTTGGTTCCTCACTCTAGCATCCCAAAGTTGGCCCTCTCACCTGCTCCATTCCCAGCCACTCCAGAACCCTGGGTCGTCTCCAGTGCACGCCTGCACAGAGCACCTCCACACCTGCACCACCTGGCACTGGTTACATTGCCCCGGCACCTTTGGCACATGTGTGTTGTCGCTTGTTTTGGGTTTTTTGTGAAATAAAGTACCCCGTTCAGTGCTACAATGGCTACCTGACTTAAATCTACTTTTCACCTCGTGACAAATATTCAAATTCAACATGATTCAATCTTCTTTTTAGATATTTACATTTCAAATGAAAAATATTTAGAACGGGAGCATGATTAAAGATCACCTGTGTAAACTCAATCATAAGTTAAAACTGCTGCACCTGCTTAAAAAGTTTTCTGTATGAACAGTAGGCAAACTCTTCATACAGATGGGCCTTGTGAATCAGGTCTTGTCTTCCAGCATCGTCCATTCCAGCAGTTTGACTCCCTCTGGTCTCAGGGCAGTGCCTTTCATCTCAAGCTAGAATGTTTGCATTTTTGTGGTTGGTTGGGTGTATTTTCAAATAGTAAGAACTGAAAGTGATGCATGGTATGAACACTGAATCAATGCACAATGGGTGTGAACAGCTTGGGTCAGACACTAAAGAAATGCTGCCAGGAAATAAACAAACGAATACGTGGCAGGCTGATTGCTGAAGAATAGCTAAACTGGTGTTACAATTCTGGATTGTCCACTCTTGAACTTAAAATTTTGCTGATGCAGTCTGCCGACTATTTATATTCAAAGCATTTCACTTTACTGACTGTGTTTGGTCACCTGCAGAGGAGAATAACTATTGTTTAGTATTGATTAATCATGACTATGTTTTTCATAAATTCAACTCACCCTGCGAATACACGGTAGGATAGTTAGAAACCTTATGATAACTTTCACTAAAGTTTCACTCCACCGTACACTACAGTATAAACGATTGTATGCATATTGATCTGTTCAGCTGCTCCTACTAACGCTAATGGGTACAGTTCCATCATCAGTTTCTACACACCTGGGAATATATGCCCTTGTTCCCCAGGCATAAACGTACCTTTAACGTTGTTATGGCCCAGCTTTTAGAAGATGAAGGGTGTCCCGAGCACACAATCAAAGTACGTGGGGAAGAAGCCTCCAATAAAAACACCACGGCTGACCGCTTGTTGACAAGTGCACCTGCAGCTCATGGAAAACCCATGGGCTGAAGGATAAAAGCTGGAGTCTTGGGAGAGGAAGGGAAAGTGTGTGCTGTGGCAAGGGTTGGCTAAACATCCCTTCCTTGTTCCCCAGACTCTGCTGAGCTGTGGTCAAGGGATGACTGCCATCACCTAATTGGACCGGAAGAGGGAGAGTGTGAGGGCCAGCTCAGGGTGCAGATCTCTTCCTGGTTCCTCAAGAAGTCAATCTCTTGACCAATAGCGGGAGCGTGTGAACGCCAGCTCAGGGAGGCTGGTTCCTCAGACTGTTCCTGAGCTGCCAGCCCGCGGCCACTAGCTGAGAGGACTAGAAGAGATATACCAACTGACCAGGAGACCTGAGTTTGGTTCCTCACTCTAGCATCCCAAAGTTGGCCCTCTCACCTGCTCCATTCCCAGCCACTCCAGAACCCTGGGTCGTCTCCAGTGCACGCCTGCACAGAGCACCTCCACACCTGCACCACCTGGCACTGGTTACATTGCCCCGGCACCTTTGGCACATGTGTGTTGTCGCTTGTTTTGGGTTTTTTGTGAAATAAAGTACCCCGTTCAGTGCTACAATGGCTACCTGACTTAAATCTACTTTTCACCTCGTGACAAATATTCAAATTCAACATGATTCAATCTTCTTTTTAGATATTTACATTTCAAATGAAAAATATTTAGAACGGGAGCATGATTAAAGATCACCTGTGTAAACTCAATCATAAGTTAAAACTGCTGCACCTGCTTAAAAAGTTTTCTGTATGAACAGTAGGCAAACTCTTCATACAGATGGGCCTTGTGAATCAGGTCTTGTCTTCCAGCATCGTCCATTCCAGCAGTTTGACTCCCTCTGGTCTCAGGGCAGTGCCTTTCATCTCAAGCTAGAATGTTTGCATTTTTGTGGTTGGTTGGGTGTATTTTCAAATAGTAAGAACTGAAAGTGATGCATGGTATGAACACTGAATCAATGCACAATGGGTGTGAACAGCTTGGGTCAGACACTAAAGAAATGCTGCCAGGAAATAAACAAACGAATACGTGGCAGGCTGATTGCTGAAGAATAGCTAAACTGGTGTTACAATTCTGGATTGTCCACTCTTGAACTTAAAATTTTGCTGATGCAGTCTGCTGACTATTTATATTCAAAGCATTTCACTTTACTGACTGTGTTTGGTCACCTGCAGAGGAGAATAACTATTGTTTAGTATTGATTAATCATGACTATGTTTTTCATAAATTCAACTCACCCTGCGAATACACGGTAGGATAGTTAGAAACCTTATGATAACTTTCACTAAAGTTTCACTCCACCGTACACTACAGTATAAACGATTGTATGCATATTGATCTGTTCAGCTGCTCCTACTAACGCTAATGGGTACAGTTCCATCATCAGTTTCTACACACCTGGGAATATATGCCCTTGTTCCCCAGGCATAAACGTACCTTTAACGTTGTTATGGCCCAGCTTTTAGAAGATGAAGGGTGTCCCGAGCACACAATCAAAGTACGTGGGGAAGAAGCCTCCAATAAAAACACCACGGCTGACCGCTTGTTGACAAGTGCACCTGCAGCTCATGGAAAACCCATGGGCTGAAGGATAAAAGCTGGAGTCTTGGGAGAGGAAGGGAAAGTGTGTGCTGTGGCAAGGGTTGGCTAAACATCCCTTCCTTGTTCCCCAGACTCTGCTGAGCTGTGGTCAAGGGATGACTGCCATCACCTAATTGGACCGGAAGAGGGAGAGTGTGAGGGCCAGCTCAGGGTGCAGATCTCTTCCTGGTTCCTCAAGAAGTCAATCTCTTGACCAATAGCGGGAGCGTGTGAACGCCAGCTCAGGGAGGCTGGTTCCTCAGACTGTTCCTGAGCTGCCAGCCCGCGGCCACTAGCTGAGAGGACTAGAAGAGATATACCAACTGACCAGGAGACCTGGGTTTGGTTCCTCACTCTAGCATCCCAAAGTTGGCCCTCTCACCTGCTCCATTCCCAGCCACTCCAAAACCCTGGGTCGTCTCCAGTGCACGCCTGCACAGAGCACCTCCACACCTGCACCACCTGGCACTGGTTACATTGCCCCGGCACCTTTGGCACATGTGTGTTGTCGCTTGTTTTGGGTTTTTTGTGAAATAAAGTACCCCGTTCAGTGCTACAA
The DNA here is from genome assembly GCF_902362185.1 of Chanos chanos. Taxonomy (NCBI): domain Eukaryota; kingdom Metazoa; phylum Chordata; class Actinopteri; order Gonorynchiformes; family Chanidae; genus Chanos; species Chanos chanos. The sequence goes on along the minus strand of NC_044497.1, from coordinate 25,703,566 downwards.
TGGCTACCTGACTTAAATCTACTTTTCACTTCGTGACAAATATTCAAATTCAACATGATTCAATCTTCTTTTTAGATATTTACATTTCAAATGAAAAATATTTAGAACGGGAGCATGATTAAAGATCACCTGTGTAAACTCAATCATAAGTTAAAACTGCTGCACCTGCTTAAAAAGTTTTCTGTATGAACAGTAGGCAAACTCTTCATACAGATGGGCCTTGTGAATCAGGTCTTGTCTTCCAGCATCGTCCATTCCAGCAGTTTGACTCCCTCTGGTCTCAGGGCAGTGCCTTTCATCTCAAGCTAGAATGTTTGCATTTTTGTGGTTGGTTGGGTGTATTTTCAAATAGTAAGAACTGAAAGTGATGCATGGTATGAACACTGAATCAATGCACAATGGGTGTGAACAGCTTGGGTCAGACACTAAAGAAATGCTGCCAGGAAATAAACAAACGAATACGTGGCAGGCTGATTGCTGAAGAATAGCTAAACTGGTGTTACAATTCTGGATTGTCCACTCTTGAACTTAAAATTTTGCTGATGCAGTCTGCTGACTATTTATATTCAAAGCATTTCACTTTACTGACTGTGTTTGGTCACCTGCAGAGGAGAATAACTATTGTTTAGTATTGATTAATCATGACTATGTTTTTCATAAATTCAACTCACCCTGCGAATACACGGTAGGATAGTTAGAAACCTTATGATAACTTTCACTAAAGTTTCACTCCACCGTACACTACAGTATAAACGATTGTATGCATATTGATCTGTTCAGCTGCTCCTACTAACGCTAATGGGTACAGTTCCATCATCAGTTTCTACACACCTGGGAATATATGCCCTTGTTCCCCAGGCATAAACGTACCTTTAACGTTGTTATGGCCCAGCTTTTAGAAGATGAAGGGTGTCCCGAGCACACAATCAAAGTACGTGGGGAAGAAGCCTCCAATAAAAACACCACGGCTGACCGCTTGTTGACAAGTGCACCTGCAGCTCATGGAAAACCCATGGGCTGAAGGATAAAAGCTGGAGTCTTGGGAGAGGAAGGGAAAGTGTGTGCTGTGGCAAGGGTTGGCTAAACATCCCTTCCTTGTTCCCCAGACTCTGCTGAGCTGTGGTCAAGGGATGACTGCCATCACCTAATTGGACCGGAAGAGGGAGAGTGTGAGGGCCAGCTCAGGGTGCAGATCTCTTCCTGGTTCCTCAAGAAGTCAATCTCTTGACCAATAGCGGGAGCGTGTGAACGCCAGCTCAGGGAGGCTGGTTCCTCAGACTGTTCCTGAGCTGCCAGCCCGCGGCCACTAGCTGAGAGGACTAGAAGAGATATACCAACTGACCAGGAGACCTGAGTTTGGTTCCTCACTCTAGCATCCCAAAGTTGGCCCTCTCACCTGCTCCATTCCCAGCCACTCCAGAACCCTGGGTCGTCTCCAGTGCACGCCTGCACAGAGCACCTCCACACCTGCACCACCTGGCACTGGTTACATTGCCCCGGCACCTTTGGCACATGTGTGTTGTCGCTTGTTTTGGGTTTTTTGTGAAATAAAGTACCCCGTTCAGTGCTACAATGGCTACCTGACTTAAATCTACTTTTCACCTCGTGACAAATATTCAAATTCAACATGATTCAATCTTCTTTTTAGATATTTACATTTCAAATGAAAAATATTTAGAACGGGAGCATGATTAAAGATCACCTGTGTAAACTCAATCATAAGTTAAAACTGCTGCACCTGCTTAAAAAGTTTTCTGTATGAACAGTAGGCAAACTCTTCATACAGATGGGCCTTGTGAATCAGGTCTTGTCTTCCAGCATCGTCCATTCCAGCAGTTTGACTCCCTCTGGTCTCAGGGCAGTGCCTTTCATCTCAAGCTAGAATGTTTGCATTTTTGTGGTTGGTTGGGTGTATTTTCAAATAGTAAGAACTGAAAGTGATGCATGGTATGAACACTGAATCAATGCACAATGGGTGTGAACAGCTTGGGTCAGACACTAAAGAAATGCTGCCAGGAAATAAACAAACGAATACGTGGCAGGCTGATTGCTGAAGAATAGCTAAACTGGTGTTACAATTCTGGATTGTCCACTCTTGAACTTAAAATTTTGCTGATGCAGTCTGCTGACTATTTATATTCAAAGCATTTCACTTTACTGACTGTGTTTGGTCACCTGCAGAGGAGAATAACTATTGTTTAGTATTGATTAATCATGACTATGTTTTTCATAAATTCAACTCACCCTGCGAATACACGGTAGGATAGTTAGAAACCTTATGATAACTTTCACTAAAGTTTCACTCCACCGTACACTACAGTATAAACGATTGTATGCATATTGATCTGTTCAGCTGCTCCTACTAACGCTAATGGGTACAGTTCCATCATCAGTTTCTACACACCTGGGAATATATGCCCTTGTTCCCCAGGCATAAACGTACCTTTAACGTTGTTATGGCCCAGCTTTTAGAAGATGAAGGGTGTCCCGAGCACACAATCAAAGTACGTGGGGAAGAAGCCTCCAATAAAAACACCACGGCTGACCGCTTGTTGACAAGTGCACCTGCAGCTCATGGAAAACCCATGGGCTGAAGGATAAAAGCTGGAGTCTTGGGAGAGGAAGGGAAAGTGTGTGCTGTGGCAAGGGTTGGCTAAACATCCCTTCCTTGTTCCCCAGACTCTGCTGAGCTGTGGTCAAGGGATGACTGCCATCACCTAATTGGACCGGAAGAGGGAGAGTGTGAGGGCCAGCTCAGGGTGCAGATCTCTTCCTGGTTCCTCAAGAAGTCAATCTCTTGACCAATAGCGGGAGCGTGTGAACGCCAGCTCAGGGAGGCTGGTTCCTCAGACTGTTCCTGAGCTGCCAGCCCGCGGCCACTAGCTGAGAGGACTAGAAGAGATATACCAACTGACCAGGAGACCTGAGTTTGGTTCCTCACTCTAGCATCCCAAAGTTGGCCCTCTCACCTGCTCCATTCCCAGCCACTCCAAAACCCTGGGTCGTCTCCAGTGCACGCCTGCACAGAGCACCCCCACACCTGCGCCACCTGGCACTGGTTACATTGCCCCGGCACCTTTGGCACATGTGTGTTGTCGCTTGTTTTGGGTTTTTTGTGAAATAAAGTACCCCGTTCAGTGCTACAATGGCTACCTGACTTAAATCTACTTACCGTTTCAGCTACAATGGCTACCTGACTTAAATCTACTTACCGTTTCAGCTACAATGGCTACCTGACTTAAATCTACGTACCGTTTCATCTCTAATGTGTGTGTGTGTGTGTGTATATATATATATATAAGTATTGTGGGGCCTAGCTGAATACTTTGACTGTCACCAGACCTCTTTGGTCTCTTAGTGAGGTGTAGTGGTAAAATACAATCACAGGTATATATTTTGTTAAGTGAATGGAATGTGTGGACATACTTTTCATCTTGTGTTACACTTCTCTCACTCAAACACTGGTTTATCAACCAAGCTCTCACACACCCGCCCCACAGTTTTAGAAAGCTCTCATTATCTATGGGCACCAAGGTCAAAGGCCCTTGGCTGCATGGGTATATCTGTGTGTGTGAGATCTTGTGGTCTAGTCTTCCACCATCAAGACTGCATCTGGGTGCCTCTCTGATGACCTCCTCTCTGCTTTTGCTGTATACGCTACCTTTTACTCAATAAAGACAAAAGAGCTACCTTAAGTCATCGTCGTGCCTGTTTATTATTTTCAACACTTTTAAAAACATTGATGCCCGACGGTATATATGTATATGACAATGATTAAATGACAATGTATAGACACACACACACATATATATGTATGTGTGTGTGTATCTATATATATATATATATATATATATATATATATATATATATATATATATATAAATGAACATTGTCATTTAATCATTGTCATTTAATAACCAGAGAAAATAGAATGAGTATTCACAGTACAAATGTGAATAGGAGATGACTTGGTCTAGAGTGCCACTGAAGATCTTTGAACAGCTTTAACTATAATACGAAGGTGTAGCTGTTCTGAGAGTGAGTTTCCTAGAACTTAATTTTGTGACCACAGTAATCTTGGTAATCTTGAACCTTGCTACAGCATTTCAGAAGTCCATTTAAATCTCACATGTTCAGTTGTGAGAATACTATGGTGGTGGACAAAGGTGGTACAAGAACGATTGTTTTAATTTGTTTTTGCTTTATTGGGACTACAGATACTCACTTGTAGAGAACATCTGTGCTCTCATGTTTAATGAATATCTGAGTTAGTTACACAGAGCTTGATGGCTGGTGTTAAACAAGCACATTCAATTTCATGAGATGTATGTGAGTTGTACCCCTGCAGGATCACCATTGTCTTATTTCCCTCATTGTGGAAAGAACACTTCTCCACATTTTGTTGTAAAAAAAACAGAAAATTATCATTTAATGACTAGAGAAAATAGAATCAGTATTCACAGTTCAGATGTGAATAGGTGACTTGGTTTAGAGTGCCACTGAAAATCTTCCAACAACTTTATGTATAACATTAATATGTAACTGTTCTCAGAGTGAGTTTCCCAGACCTTCATTTTGTGACCATGTTAACTGTGTTCTATGATTGCACAGTTCATGTTTTAGGTGTACATGTTTATTTCTTTTTCTCTCTCTTTTTTTTTTCAAATGTGTGCTCGTCATCACAAAATGAACTGTGTGTATTTATTTGTTTGGAATGGGTGTGCTTTCAAATAGTAAGAACTGACCATGGACAGATCTTATTTCCCTCCTTGTAGAAAGAACACTTCTCCATAGACAGGATCCATGGGTTGTCTCAGTTTTTGAAGTTGTTTTGAAAGACTTAACAAATACTTTTAGATTTGAACTTCAGTTTTATTGAAGATGACATATATTGCATATGTTTGTGTTGCAATTAAAATCACATTTTTGCAAACTGTGAAACTCGAAATTGCAGGAAAAGTAAGTATTCCAAAGAGAATCTAAAAGTGTGCTGATTGGACTAGTCATTTTTGGAAATCCAGTAGATTATGCAACTAATTACAGATATTACACTGTAGTTTATATTCAGAAAATGACAATATTTCAATATAATCTGACCCAATCCTACTAAGAAACATTAAGTTCTGTTAAGAAGCAAATGATTTTCTTCATTTCACTGGCAACACAGCGTGTGTGAAAACATTTATTTGCTGTGTGGTTGCTAAAGTCTATTCCTAGTTCATTCCCCCTAAATTGTCTGGCTCAAAGGAGAGTGGAAGAAGGTTCTCCACTGTCATCTGTTGATGGTCCCCATTCAGCTTAGTTAGGTAAACCTCCCAGTGCAAACCAAACTGCAAGAGAAAGGTGAGCTAATTTCAGTGGACTAATGATACCCATTTGTATATGGATACATTTAAAAATACGAATATTGTTATTCAAAGACCTGATAAAACAGAATCAGTATTTACAGTTGAAGTGTGAATAGGAGATAACTTGGAGTAGAGTGCTGTTGGAAGTCCTTCATCAACTTTAGCAATATCAGTAGTGAGATGAAACATACCTCTCTCATAAACTGCCGACAAGCTCCACATGGAGAAATGTGACAATCCTTCAGGTCACTGTTAAAATGAGATATTCTAAAAGTTAATGTCTCCCAGAAGGAAAGACGTCTTTTGTGTCACATCCTGTCATGTTAGAGGGAGCTATTGCAATGAAAATGATTTCAATGTGTGAGACAAGTCACTGAGGAAGGACTCGTTGTGCCATAATGTTAAGGTGTAGATGTTATAAGAGAGAGCTTCCCAGGTCTTCATGTTAACAAACCATTAAAACTGTATCATATATAGCAATCCCTTTCTCTTATTTCTCTGATTTGTGATACCTCTGTGACCATTTTAAATGTAATGGAAGTAAATGGAGTAGCTCTGTATACCTTGCAATAGCAATGGCTTTGAATTGTTTGTACCCATCAGATACAGCCTTTGATATAGCAGTCCTTTCAGCACAGATTGAAAGGCCGTAACTTGCGTTTTCTACATTACACCCTATGGAGATGACACAAAAAGGACAAAAAATAACACAATGTATTTTGAACACTAACAAAAAGAATTTTTCTTAACAACTCTTCTTTAAACATTACAATGGAGGACATTTCTGTCTATCTCTGTTTTTAATTTGTTTTTGGTGTTTGAAAAATAGTTGATAAAACTAATTCAAATAAATAATTAAACTATCAATATACAAACAATGCTTAATTGATTAAACTATACTCCCCTCATAAATCTGTGTAGAAAACAAAATACTCAAAATCTTGCTGGAACTGTTAAATAGATCACTATTAGTATTTTAGCGGTTATCACACAGCCCTTTTAGGCCTTTTGAAACCATCATGTCAGCAGAGAGGGCGAGACAGAGAGAGAGAGAGGGAGAGAATGTGTAAAACAGAGACTGAGAGATACACAGGGTGAAAAAAGAGGCGTATTCTGATTGACTCATTCTGATGTCACATTACTCTGTTGACAGCGTATGCCTGACTGGTGGCACGTTCATACATGAAAACTCTGTCTCACTGTTAACATCCTGTCCTGTCAACATCATCAGTTTCTACAGAAACAGGAGCCCTTGTTCCCCTAGCAAGAATGTAAGTTCATCATTCAAATATAACAAGATTTAATATTCTCTTTGACATCAAGAGTTGAAAAATGAAAGATCACCTGTATAAATCTTTCCATCATGAGTTACAACGGCTGCTCCTACTCGAAACTTGCTGTATGGACAGTAGGCAGACTCTTTAGCCAGGTGGGCTCTCCGAATGAGTTCTTGTCTTCCAGTGTCATCCATACCAGCAGTTTGACTCCCTTGGGTCTCAGGACAGTGCTTGTCATCTCAAACTGGAGTGTGTGTATTTATATGGTTGGCTGGGTGTGTTTTCAAATAGCAAGAACTGAAAGTGATGCATGGTATGAACACTGAACCAATGAACAATGTGTGTAAACGGCTTGGGTCAGACACTAAAGCAATACTGCCAGGAAATGAACAAACAAATACGTGGCAGGGTGATTGCTGAAGAAGAGCTAAACTGAACTTCTTTTATGGGGTGAGTAATAAATAGAAACAATTTAATAGGACAACACTCTGTGCACAACATAGTGGCAATACTTGAGTTATTATTTTAAACAGGTTATGAATGTCAAAAAAAACAACACAGCCAAATATGGTATAGTTGTAAACACTCAGCTTAATAGTTTCAGAGAGATATGTCAGTAGGCAAAGAAAAGAGAAGATTGTTCAGTAAGGTCAGCATGGTGATGAAACAGGATGTAGATACAGACTATGGGAAGATAATCCAGAATACAGATTATTTGTCCAACTGATTATTTCTCCAACTTCTTCAAATTTTGCTGATGCAATCTCCTGACTATTTGCATTCAAGGCATTTCACTTTACTGACTGTGTTTGGTCACCTGCAGAAGGGAATAACTGTTGTTTAGTATTGATTAATCATGGCTATGTTTTTCATAAATTCAACTCACCCTGTGAATACACAGTAGGATAGTTAGAAACCTTATGATAACTTTCACTAAAGTTTCACTCAACCGTACACAACAGTATAAACCAGGGGTGTCAAACGTACGCCCCGCAGGCCAGAACCGGCCCGCCAGAGGGTCCAATCCGGCCCGTGAGATGAAATTTGCCAGATGTTAGAATTTATGACATTAACTGCAATATATTTATTTGACCACTGGGGGCGCACTGTTTCAGTAAGAGTACCGGATACAACACAACATTCTTTTGCTGCCATCTGACCCAAAGCCCCAAAATGTCTTTGTCAAAAAGAGGAAAAGTGGACATAGAATGTAGAATATTTCAAGAAAAATGGACCAGCTACTATTTATTCACACAGGTCAGTGGGAAACCTGTGTGCTTGGTGTGTATGCAGCAAGTTGCAGTGCTCAAGGAATATGACATTCGGCGCCACTATGAGACTCATCATAGTGAGAAATATGACAGCTTGCAAGGACAACTGAGAAGAGAAAAGATCAATTAAATGTTAGCGGGTCTGAGAAAACAGCAGTCTGTTTTTACCCATAGCCAAGGGATTAGTGATGCGGTGGTCAAAGCCAGCTACCTTATTGCTAACGAAATAGTATTAGCATCCAAGCCATACTGTGCGGGCGACTTTGTGAAAACATGCATGCTGAAGGCAGCAGAAATTGTGTGCCCTGAGAAGCGACAAGCTTTTGCCAACATTAGCCTGACGAGGAATACTGTGGCAGACAGGATTTCAGACCTTTCCACAGATTTGGACAGCCAAATGTGAACATCTTAATAATATATTAATACTTCTTTGCACTAAAACAAAGACATGGATTTAGAGTTCTAGTTATTTATAGATTATTATGCTATTATTTTACTGGTCTGGCCCACTTAAGATCAAATTGCTCTATATGTGGCCCCTGAAGTAAAATGAGTTTGACACCCCTGGTATAAACGATTGTATGCATATTGATCTGTTCAGCTGCTCCTACTAACGCTAATGGGTACAGTTCCATCATCAGTTTCTACACACCTGGGAATATATGCCCTTGTTCCCCAGGCATAAATGTACTTTTAACGTTGTTATGGCCCAGCTTTTTTTCAGCCCATGGGTTTTCCATGAGTGCACCTGCAGCTCATGGAAAACCCATGGGCTGAAGGATGAAAGCTGAAGTCTTGGGAGAGGAAGGGAAAGTGTGTGCTGTGGCAAGGGTTGGGTAAACATCCCTTCCTTGTTCCCCAGACTCTGCTGAGCTGTGGTGAAGGGATGACTGCCATCACCTAATTGGAGAGTGTGAGGGCCAGCTCAGGGTGCAGATCTCCTCCTGGTTCCTCAAGACGTCATCTCTTGACCAATAGCGGGAGCGTGTGAACGCCAGCTCAGGGAGGCTGGTTCCTCAGACTGTTCCTGAGCTGCCAGCCCACTGCCACTAGCTGAGAGGACTAGAAGAGATATACCAACTGACCAGGAGACCTGGGTTTGGTTCCTCACTCTAGCATCCCAAAGTTGGCCCTCTCACCTGCTCCATTCCCAGCCACTCCAGAACCCTGGGTCGTCTCCAGTGCACGCCTGCACAGAGCACCTCCACACCTGCACCACCTGGCACTGGTTACATTGCCCCGGCACCTTTGGCACATGTGTGTTGTCGCTTGTTTTGGGTTTTTTGTGAAATAAAGTACCCCGTTCAGTGCTACAATGGCTACCTGACTTAAATCTACTTTTCACCTCGTGACAAATATTCAAATTCAACATGATTCAATCTTCTTTTTAGATATTTACATTTCAAATGAAAAATATTTAGAACGGGAGCATGATTAAAGATCACCTGTGTAAACTCAATCATAAGTTAAAACTGCTGCACTTACTCAGAAATTTTCTGTATGAACAGTAAGCAAACTCTTTAGCCAGATGTGCCTTGTGAATCAGGTCTTGTCTTCCAGCTTCATCCATTCCAGCAGTTTGATTCCCTCTGGTCTCAGGGCAGTGCCTTTCATCTCAAGCTAGAATGTTTGCATTTTTGTGGTTGGTTGAGTGTATTTTCAAATAGTAAGAACTGAAAGTGATGCATGGTATGAACACTGAATCAATGCACAATGGGTGTGATTGCTTTAGGTAAGACATTACAGCAATACTTCAGGGCAAGAAATGAACAAGACAATATATGGCAGGATGACAGCTGAAGAACAACTTGGCCAGTGTTACAATTCTGGACTGTCCACTCTTGAATTTGTCCCTTGCATGAGGTTAGTTATATGTCAGCCAATAGATTGGATAAAATTCTGTGCACAATATTGTGGCATATTGTGGAGTTGTTGTTTTAAACAAGTTACAAACACCAAAATAAAACAAAACAAACAAACAAAAAAATTAGCCAAATACCGTGGAATTGTTCAGTTCTGTATAGACAAATACAAATATTTTCACCAATTGCTCTACTTGACTGCTCCAAGCTGTTGGATATGTGACAGAGGGAAGAGCCTCAGAAAGAACATCGACATAAGCATTTTTGACAGATTGGTCCACCTAGTGAAATGAACCATTTGTATACCTCAGAATTATATCATGAATGTACCTCAACATCTTAGAATTTTACTGATGTTATCTTTGGAAGTCCAAACCGGATTGGCTCCCCCTTTTTAATGACATCGACTAATCATTTTAAAATTTTTTTTTTTTTTTTTTTTTTTTAGATAACACAGCTTCAACAGTTGTCCATGTTTAACCAGCCTTAGCATGATTTTACACACAACACATTGATTTAGCATGATTTAGCCCACCCTACAAAAATGCTTTAGTTGTTATGCCTGTATTTAATTAGACACATTGGACCATGAGATGGAACCTTGCTGCAGCATTCTAGAAGTCCATTTTAGTCTCACATTCATAGATGTGAGAATACTATGGTGGTCGACCAGAGTGGAACAAGAATGTTTGTTGAGGGGTATTTTTTGTTTGTTTGGTTTTTTCTTTTTTCTTTTTTTGGCTCTTCACACTGGTTTATTCTTCTACTGGCACTATCTTTGCAGGCCTACAGTTAAAACACAGTGTCATCTCAGTTGGTGTCATTGTTGATGATCCAGTTGATCCATCTGATGTAATTTCTCACTTTTGTGTACACACCCGGGAAGTATGGGTTGGCACAGCTGATTCCCCATGACACAATGCCTTCAAATTTGCCATTGCAGATCAGGGGACCACCTGAATCACCCTGGAAAGGGAACACACGAAGAGAAAAAAAGTTAGGCCAATGTCTGTATAATTTCTTGGAAGATATTGGACAGAATGGACAGTGAGATAGGCCAAATATAACAATAATTAATTAACTACATGTCTTATGTTTTCCCTGAGTTGTTCCCTGTTTTTTTTTTTTCTCAATGTCCATAAAATTAAGGATTGAAAAGTTTTTCAGTCTTGCCGAGATTCTGTGTGCTTCAGTTTCAACGCCAAGCTTCTGAGTTAGGCAATGTTAGGTTTTTGCTATCCATTATCCAATTGCTGTGGCTTGTTCTTGCCAGTAAAATATTTTGATAGAAAAGAAAGTCAGTGGGATACTGAGCCAAGCAGCAGCAAAGCCTGTGTTCTGATCTTCATCACCATTAAAACCTTATAGACATTTACTTGTATGCTGGGGAGTATCCCGCACTATAGGACATAGTTTTATAAACTCTATCTCTGAATTTCTAAAACTTCTCTACAAGCTGGAAGATGAACAACAAATTCATTTACAATATCGACACAACACAGGACAAAGAGACTGCCACTTGGCACCAATCACTATTACCTGGCAGGAGTCTTTGCCACCAAATCGTGAGCCAGCACAGACCATGTTGTCTGTGATCCTCCAGGAGTAGTAATAGTGACAGTATGGGATGATGTCCACGTCCACAGCCCTCAGCACTGGTGACAGGTAGTAGCTGTAGATGCGGGTGACCCCCCAACCACTCACTGTGCATGTGGTGCCCCCGGGAAGTTCATCCGAATTCTCGTCGGGCAGCGTAGCAGGCTGAACATTAGCGTTCATCTGGGCTGGCTCGCTTAGCTAAGAGGCAGCAAGAGAAGAACAGTTTTGTCAAAAACTGTAAGAAAAAATCAGGAGTCACTTCAGTAGCAATTTTCACACCATACCTCGGCATAGTGGATCATAAAGGAGATGTCAAGAGGTTGGGTGTGAAAGAGTGGTACATTTGAAGTGCTGTATTAAATTAGATCCAACTTAATACTACTTAAGTAAGGCTTTGAAATTTCAGTAGATTAAGCTGGTCTCTTTCTTTTTTTCTCCTAGAAACAAGATCTATTTGTCTTTTTATAAGCTAATTATAAAATTTGACTAATCTGACATAAAGCAGTGTGTCTTTTTCTTATCCAGTGAAAATGATTGGGATGCTCATTTTTTGTGATGGATCTGTTTACCTTCATGAGCATGATGTCATTGTTGAATGTTCTGTAATTGTAATTGAAGTGGACGTAGATTCTGGACACATTTAGCACCTGCTCAAAGCCCTCCTCTGTCTCAAGGCTGTGTTCACTCAGAACCACTTTGATGAGTGAGCTCCTGTCCAGGAGAGATTTTCATGAGTTTATCAGAACAATCCGTAATAACTACAGCTCTTATTCTATACCATGTTTACGCCGTTTTAAATAGAACTATGTCTAAACAGAACTGGAGTAGTAACATAATTTGTGTGTACTACCTGCTGTAGTTGGTCAGTAAGAAACATAATGCAGTACTTACGGCCGCCAGCAATGGGCAGCAGATACCACCCACTGAGGACTGATGAGTGTTCCTCCACAGTAGTGTCTACCATTGTACTGAATAGAAGTCTGGTACTTGATGGAGTACGGCATAACTTCCTGTCCTCCGATGATCCTTTGCGAAAGCGTGTCTGATCGTTACAATAAGATAAAAATTCTTTAGAATCTAAGGACTAAGAAGGAGACAAGCATTCTACACCTTATTACATTGTAAGATATAGATGTTTAAATGGCTTTTAGTTTTTGTTGAGTGATATCAAGGCTTTTAAAGTGTATAGTTTCAAAAGAGAATGTGTGAAAAGTAAAATCCGGCAATGCAGGTTTTAGGCTGAGTTACACTTGGTGTCCTGGATGTTTCCACACCTGTGTGACAACCAGTGTCCCAAAGGTGTGTTGGTTTCACTTACCATTGTTCAAGGCTAGATTGTGGTTACAGGCTCCATTGTTAGTGTAGAGTGTAGAAAGTTTTTGAAAACAGTTGACCCCAAAACTATTTTTTTTTTACTTTATTGCACTTTCATTGAGCTTGATCACAGACAGACACATTTTTTTTTCTTCTACTTTCTGAAATTGGTGTTTGAACTTGGACATGTTAATGTAACCACCTGGTCATGCAAAGTGCGGAATTAATATCAGTTTCCTGACACATAGTGTGTTTTTGCAACAAGAGCAATAAAACTAACACACACACACACACACACACACACACACACACATATATATATATATATATATATATACTGTATATACTGTATATTATGGATTAATCTCATCTCTGTGATCTCTGAGTAGTTTCCTGTTTGTGATCTCTGATTTTGATGTGGAGTGTATGTTGCCTTGGACACACAGCCTGAAAGTGCAAATCATTGGTTCTTCTCAAAGTGAAATGCTCACCTCTGATGGTTACAGCCAAGAAGAATAGCACTGTGTCCCGAAAGATTCGACCCATTTTGGCAGCACCTGGAACACAAGAAATGGCTCAAAGTGGGGAAAACCTATAATAGTAGTAGTAGCAGGAGTTTTGACAGTGTGACACTGTATATTGCAGTGTGATGAGTGAGCTTTTGTATATCTGTGTTTGGACTGGAAAAGGACTTCAAAACTAGAACCCTGTCTGACATGAGAATAAACTTAGAATCCGCCTCCGGGAAGCAATGTATTTGATGGTATTTGATGATAACTTGCTCCATTTTCTCAAATTTCTGTGACCATGTAACCTGCCAAACCATGATACAATCACTGTAATATCAGAGTGAAAACAAAGTCAACAGAATGTGTTGATTACATCTCATTTGTGTTTTTCACCTGTTTGCAGTTCATCTTTAAAGTCTGTTGATAAGCTAAATCTCCAGTGACAGCTGGCGTCATGTCAGTCTTCCCAATTTAATTTCAAGATTATCACATCTCTTCACAGGGTTATGGTCAAAAACACAATAACACAAATGACTGGGAGACTTAAAATCACTGTAGGTAAATTAGAGCTGTGTCACTTAAAACAAATTCCTATCATACCCAAACAGATATGGAGAAGAAACGATAGCTCACTGAGGACACTTACCAGTCAGCTCAGTATCTCACTGCTCAGGTCTGCGGCTTTCTCCAAATGGTGGTTGTAGACGTGACTTGACAGCTTTTATAATGTCACTGTATCCTCTTCTCCTCTCTCTCTCTCTGTCTCTGCAGCCTAGCATGTTGGTTTTTTTGTTTTGTTTTTTTTGGTCAACTGGGGCTATCCCAACAATATCATGCTGACCTAGTACATGACAAAGCCAAGGTGTCCTCTAGTATTGTACATCAAATTCTAAGCCTTCTTTTGATTGCTACTCTGAATGTATTGTTAACAGCGGGTGTCTAGAAACAGAACACCTTTCCTAAGTCTCCTACAAGATGTGTTAAGAATAAATCTTCACTGGGTTATTGTGCTGATGAAAACATTTAGAAATACAAATTGGATGGCTTAAATTACAAGTATATAAAAAAAATGAGAATTTGCTACGTACCACAAAAGGAAGAGCTGCTGATTATAATTGTTTATGTTTATGCTCATGGGCCAGTACTTTTCCGTTTTAACTATTTAGGAAGAAAAATGATGCAGTTTGGCAATTTGACAATTTGGCAAGACATTTATCCAGGGAACACTTGCAGACAGTAAGTTAAACAGGGTAGAAACTGTTGTTTGAGCAGTTTCCGATAGATAGATAGATAGATAGATAGATAGATAGATAGATAGATAGATAGATAGATAGATAGATAGATAGATAGATAGATGGATAGATAGATAGGTTTTTTGCCCACAAGAAAAAGAAAATAGCACCTCCAGAGTTTAAAATGTGAACGGCATTTTTTAGAATGTTGGTAAAAAAAAAAAAAAAACAGCTGTGGCAATAGTATGTTTTTACCTGCTGTCTGTTTTGCCCTGATATCAGTTATATTTTTTTGCAATTATTTTTAAATCTCTACTCATCTGTTGGTGTTGCTATGGAAAAACCTCTGTATGTGTGTGTGTGTTTGTGTGTGTGTGTGTAGGCTTCTATCGTGATGATAAGCTCCATAGTTGAAATTAAGTGGGGATGTGGAAGACTCTGAGGCGCCAGGACATGGGAGACAGTGTAAACCCTGTTGGTTTCACCAGGACATGGGATATAGAGTAAACCCTGTTGGTTTCACCAGGACATGGGAGACAGTGTAAACCCTGTTGGTTTCACCAGGACATGGGAGACAGTGTAAACCCTGTTGGTTTCACCAGGACATGGGATATAAAGTAAACCCTGTTGGTTTCACCAGGACATGGGATATAGTGTGAACCCTGTTGGTTTCACCAGGACATGGGAGACAGTGTAAACCCTGTTGGTTTCACCAGGACATGGGAGACAGTGTAAACCCTGTTGGTTTCACCAGGACATGGGAGACAGTGTAAACCCTGTTGGTTTCACCAGGACATGGGATATAGAGTAAACCCTGTTGGTTTCACCAGGACATGGGATATAGAGTAAACCCTGTTGGTTTCACCAGGACATGGGATATAGAGTGAACCCTGTTGGTTTCACCAGGACATGGGATATAGTGTGAACCCTGTTGGTTTCACCAGGACATGGGATATAGAGTAAACCCTGTTGGTTTCACCAGGACATGGGATATAGAGTGAACCCTGTTGGTTTCACCAGGACATGGGATATAGTGTGAACCCTGTTGGTTTCACCAGGACATGGGAGACAGTATAAACCCTGTTGGTTTCACCAGGATATGGGAGACAGTGTAAACCCTGTTGGTTTCACCAGGACATGGGATATAGAGTAAACCCTGCTGGTTTCACCAGGACATGGGATATAGTGTGAACCCTGTTGGTTTCACCAGGACATGGGATATAGAGTAAACCCTGGTAGTTTCACCAGGACATGGGATATAGAGTAAACCCTGTTGGTTTCACCAGGACATGGGATATAGTGTGAACCCTGGTGGTATCACAAGGACATAGGAGACCATGTGAACCCTGTTGGTTCCCTGGTTATTTATTGGGCATATTATGATAACATATGATTTAAAAAAAAATCCTTAGTGCTTACATGTGGAAAAAAAATTCCCCATCAGGCTATGGCAGCTTCAGGCCTTGGAGCAGCTTCTCCAGGTCCACAGAGACTTCGTGGGGAGTCAGCAGGAAAGCCAGGCCTAATATGGCAATCCGTCTTGGCCTGGCTTGTGATCAGAGATGACTTCTGGAGGAGTTGTTACTGGCACAGATGCCAGTCTAAGACTGAGGGCTGGCTAAAAAAACCTCTCTTTTAAGGAAGTTGAGGTTGCTCGACCAAATGCTGTTTGGTGGTACCTACTTCCCATTTTAGGTTTATGTGGCAACCACAAGATGGAGTCATCCTGTGCCCGTTTACAGCATGTTAACTTTAAATATGAAATTGTTCTACCTGTGGCAGTAAAGCTAGACAATGCAGCACAATTTCTGAAAATATGAAATGACTACATTTCAAATACATGCATTTCCAATGATTTTTTTTGATTTCATTTGTGTGTTTTTCCCTCCGGTATGAAAAAGAGTGAATTATTCTTTTTCTTTTTCTTTTTCTTATTGAAATCAAATCAAGGTAACATTAAAAAGCAAGGACCATACCTAGTAAAGTGTTAAACTCACATTCAAATTTTCATCCAGCAAAAACCAATTAAACAAGCAATTATTGATTCATGACAGACATTTTAAGCAGTCCCTGGTCAGAAGACAAATTTTGCTGAAGCTAAAAGGCTGATGACAGCAGTGTTTAAACCTCTCAGTAAAACAAAACATAGTTAATATATCATACAAATAAAAATTCTCTGAGTCAATCTGTGTGTGTGTGTGCGTGTGTGGTGTGTGTGCGTGTGTGTGTATATGTGTGTATATATATATATATATATAAACTCAAGACACATTTTCACTCTGCCAGCCAGTACATAACAAAATCATGTCTCACCACTCATCTCCTTTTTTATCAACATTGGGGTGTACACCCAGTTTTATATTTACTCCTATCTCATCACAGGGAGCTGTGAGACAGTGAGACAATGCACTATGGGCAGTTCTATGTAACGTGATTGGCTCTGACCTGTGTTGGCTCTAAGGAACAGTTTGACAGGTTGTTAGTAGGTTGTGGCCACACTGTGTTGATGGAACACTGGGGTGAATTCAGGTCACCTCAGAGGTGTGTCTTTATGAAAAGAAAAGACAAAGAGAATCAGATTACTGTATTGTTCTGCTACTATTAGAGGCAAACTTTCACCAGCCGTCGTGGTAATACAGAAAGCCTTTGAAATGTTAAAACAAACAAACCGCATACACTCCAAGTACATTATGGTGATTTTTAATGTTTGAATAATTTCTCCCACTTTCTTTTTGTCACCTCAGTTGTGGGGTTTTGCAGTAAAGCATGATACTTGGGATAATGGAAATTAAAATTATACTACTTCAGATTAGAAATTATTGTTTGATCACTGATAAATAGAATTTTCATGATCACAGATTGTAGCCTCTTCACGGCCATCTATCTTTTTATTTTTTTAACTTGTTTAAAAAAACATAATCAGATTTCAGTCAAATGTTTTTAGGTCTCATGATTATTAATACAAGTCCTGAGAACCAACAAAGACCAGTTTTTCTTTCCTCAGTTCAGAAAGTCAGCCTTTACTCTTTTAGAGTTTCATAGCTCTTGTTTTCAATACAAATTAGATTTTCATTTACAATTTATAATTTATCTTCTTGGGTGGCCAGGGTCCTCTCTGTGTGTAGATTGCATGTTCTCGCATGTGTAGTTTGTGGGTTTCTTACCACAGTCCAAAGACATGCAGGTTAGGTGAATTGGGCTAGCTATGAATGTGTGTGTCTGCCCTGTGATGGACTGGTGACCTGTCCAGGGTGTTTCCCCGCCTATGAGCACTGGGATAGGATCCAGCACCCCACGCAACCCTAATTAGGATAAGCAGCTTAGATAATGAGTGAGCGAGAATTTTTTTTTTTTAGCAGGCACTCTTATCTTTAGTGATTTACAAGAAGTGGATTCATGCCAAGTAGAAGGGAACTGCATATATAACTGCATATACTTATATCAAGTATCAGTCTTCCCAAAAATGTGGTAGTAATAATGCATGAGGAGACATTTGACTCTAATGTCCAGCCAGTCTCACTGGGCTTGAGTGCCTTGAGTAACAACAGTGGTTGATCTTTCCTCATTTGGAGTTACTGGTCAGCAGTAAAACAATGCGATATCAGATTCTCAGTGTAATGGTAATATCTGCTACTCCGGGTGGGTTGTGACTGTGAGGCTGCAGTCAAATGTGGTGAACATGGCCGCAATCCTGATTCATTATGCAGATGACAGGGTTGGCTGGGTGGTGGGTTGAGAGGTTGGTAAATGGCTATGTTGTGATAGTGCCAGAGAGATGCAAGAGGTCTGTTTTGAAAAAGGCTATGCTCAGCACTCAAGGGAATGAGTGTTGGGACACAGAGAGGGGGGAGGGAGAGGGAAAGAGAGAGAGGGGGAGAGAGAGAGAGAGAGGGGGAGAGATAGAAAGAGGGAGAGGGAAAGAAAGAGAGAGAGAGAGAGAGAGAGGGAGAGAGGGAGAGAGGGAGAGAGTAAGGTTGCTGGGTCAGACACAGAGGGGGTCATTAGTGAAACGGGGGCAGAGTGTCCGGAGGAAAGCCACAGATGAGGATGGTCATACAGAGAGAGAGAGAGAAAGAGAGAGGGAGAGAGAGAAAGAGAGCATCCATTTTTTTAAATGAGCTTTACCTGCATCCATATCTGGGCCAAAGTTGTGA